>NC_057795.1:661366614-661666614 GCF_018294505.1 Triticum aestivum
GTGCATAGAAAACCTAGCATCTGAAAACCCTGCCTGCACGAGACGAAGGTATGAGGAATACTGGTTGGATTAGGGAAGAACGTTTAGAAGCAAATTGGCGGCTCGTGCATGCAAATTAGGGGAGCAGATACACTAAAAAAATACTTCATGTCCGAGCAAATCAAACGGAATGCAAAATGAGCTCGAGGATTTCAAGTTTGGGATTCAAACTAATCAATTTATCCACCCATCCACTCGAATCAAATTGCGCCACAATGTCGTGCATGTGGATTAGATGTGTTGCTATGTTCCATCACCTCATCTTAGCATTTATTCATCAAGCGGAAGCTTCTCTGCAAGCTTTTGAAAATCACTTCATTTTAGCTAACCATCCGCTCATATAGTACAAATGTCAAAAAATATAAACTAAGAGTTTTGCTTCAGTACACCCGCCTAAAAGTTTGCATGAATCTTAAGTTACTTTAGAAAAAGGTTTTTTTTTCGAGAGTGCGCAAAATGCGTATCATAGCTTTATAGAAGAAGAGGAAACAATTACAAGACAACTAACACTTGCTGCAAACAACAAGCGTAGCACCAACTCCACATCCGGCTAGTCCAAAAACAGCCACCAACGACCACACAACTACAAAGCAAAAGAGACTGCCCAACACCGAAAACATTGCCGTGTCTCGACCGACAACGGTCACCACCGAAGAGCAGCAACTTCCACCAAGCATCTCTTGTCGACGCACCATCCTCCCTTGATGCCTAGGAGATGGCAAGAGGATGGCAGGACCCGATCTGACCCAAGGAAGACGCCGTCTTGAAATCACCGTGAGGATCGTGCATAGCACCGAAGTGAGCGATTATGGGCAGCGGCGAACACCGGGGGAGCGCAACAAGGGACAACCAGACCATGTCTCCTAGCACGATGCACCCAACAGAGGGACGACGTTGAAGACGCCGCCATCGTGCCGACCCAGCACCGGATCAAGGCTTTCGCCCGGAGACAATTGCCAACACCAAGCGAGCAAGGGAGATGGCGACACACTCGGAGACGCCTCCAAGGAGGGAAACGACACCCACGGGTGCCATCGCCGCCGGCCCGGCCACAACCGGACAAGACTTTCATCCGTAATGCCACGCATCTCCGCACCTCCAGGTATAGGCAGAGCCGACCAAGAAGTCTCGCACCGCCGTCACCGCAGCAACTTGCCATCGAAGCCGTGCAGCCAAGGTCCTCCCACACCCGCACTGCCGAGAGAACGCGACCAACAGCCACAAACCACCCAGACGAGGAGCCGCAGCAGCTAACCATGCCGTGCAAGGGCTGAATCCAGCACGACGGCCTTCACCCGCTCCAGGTGACTGCCGCGCAACGAACTCAACCCCAAGGCCAGATTGAATCTGGGGGAAATCCGATCTGGCCAGCACCTCCCTCCCCAACTCCGGCGCCATCGCATCCGGGAGCAACCCAGCGCGCCCAGCACCCTGAGGCGGTCGGCCGCCCGCTGCCCGCCATGGACTCCCTCCTGGCAGGGCCTCGCAGCGCCGCCGCCGCCAAAGCCCGGAGCTCGCGCCGTCGCCTCCATCTGAGCCGGCGCCCCAGCCTCCGCCACCACTCTGCTACGGTCATGGCCCGAGTCCACCTCTCCGCCGCGCCTCCGCCGTGGCGCCAGCGACAGCCGCCGCGGATCCCGCCGCCGGCCATCACAGCACCAGGCAGCCTAGAAGATGTCCACTCCACGCGAAGGGGCCCGTCGGGGGGTGCGCCTCCAGCACCCGCCGCCTTCGACGGCCGGGCGCGGCCGCCACCGCCGGCGCCGGCGGCGGCAGCGGCCGGGGCGGTGGATCTGGGCCTCTTTTGTTTAGGGTTTGGGGAGCCTCTGGAGCCGCACACGCGTGCGACCCGGGAGGCGTTTACACTTTAGAAAAAGGTATTCTCATACAATCACGATCAACTAATTCCGATCCCTATTTTCTCAAACAAGAGAACAAAACAATCTATTTTCTTAATGAAAGGCTAACTTCTTCTAATCTTCACCTTTATTACAGCAAGCATTGACTGCGGGCCTATTTCCTACAAGACTTCAAACCCATACACTCCAGGACACAAACGTGACCGGAGGAACAAGGCAAGCATCAACTTCTCGGAAAATGTTATTCCTCACTCATAGCGAACAATACTAGCAATTCAGTGCTAACAATTCTTTTTCTTTCAGTTTGTAAGTCATGTATTTATGAGCATTATATTCAAATACACGATGAATAATTTTCAGAATTCATGAATATTTCTTAAATTCATCAACATTTCTTTAAATTTATGAACATATTGAATTCCTGGCTATTTTTACATTCGTATTTTTTCAAAAGTTCTTGAACATTTTTAAATAAAAGATTATTAAATCATAAATATTTTACATTTAAGAATATTTTAAAATACATAAATATTTTTTAACAGTTTTGAACATGTTTTTAATTCATGTACCCCCCCCCCCCCCCCCCCCCCCGAAATAGAAAAAAATTAAAATTAATCCCTCTAGCATAACCCGAAATGATAAAAAACCAGTTGAAGCCTTTTAAAGGATCGAGGAAAAAAACATCGGTTGAACTTGTAATCACGAAATTAAAACTGGCTGAAATTTAAAAAATCAGTTGAAATACAAAAATCCGATGAACATACTGGACAAAACTTGGTTTGGACCATGTTCTGATTATTTGAAGGTGGAGATTGGACCCGGATCTCTCTCGAATCAGGATATTCCTAGTGGGGCGAGTCCTATTAGAAAACGACATCTGACCGATTAAGGGGTACGCACCATGAGGTCGTAAAGAATGGGCATGGAAAGGCAACAGATCAAAGAGCTCACGGCTGCCTAGCCTCAAATCTCAAGCTCGACGTTCCGAAGCAAGGCCACACAAAGAAAATTCTTTATTGAATTAAAGGGGATGATCGGATTGGTCCAGTCGTATTGAGTTAACCTGTAGCAGTGGGTATCCGTGATTTATTTAAATGTTCAGAATTTACAAACCTGTTTTAATTTTCAAAAAATGTTTAGAATTCCAAAAATAATAATCAGATTTTCAACTTTCTTTCAAAATTTCAAAAAATGTTCAGACTTTGTCTAAATTTTGAAAAAATGATCAAAATTTAAGATATGTTTAAATTTTCAACAAAAAAAATAAGATTTTTGAAATTCGATTTAATTTTCAAAAACTGATCAGAATTTCAAGTTTTCTATAAATATTTAAAAAAAGTTCAGAAATTCAGAATTTGTTTAAATTTTCAAAAAAAATTCTTCATATTTTTTTAAAAAAGGTGTTCACTTTGAAAAAAAAATACCAATTGCAATTGTACCGACCGACATGTCTAAACAGATGCAAACTGCCAAACCGAGTTTTAGGTTAGCATGTCTCAGCACATACCCTGCTATCGAAAAAAATGCGTGTATTCATGTCTCCACTCAACATGTTTCTGAAGAGAACAACCATACTAGGTTGAGAATGCTACCAACACATCCTAAATCTTTTTCTGTGTGCTAGTAAACACACCCTAAATCAACATAGTGCTGTTGATAACCCAATTAGATCCACAACATCTCCAACCATCCTCTCGCCATCTACCACTCTCTCTATAAAGAAATATCAGTGATCTAAACGCTCTTATATTTCTTTATGGGAGTACCTAGAACTCATCTAGATGAGATATAATTTGGTCTCATTCACTTTGAAAATAAGAACAGATACAACCCACGTCAGCACGCGCGCATCTTATAGCATCACATCCGATGGCTATAAAAGGTGAATGAGACCAAATTATATCTCATCTAGATGAGTTCTAGCAAAAACTTTTCTTTATACAGAGGGAATACTAGATTATATTATCTATTCGGTTACCTCAATAGGTTTGGGTTACACGCTTTGACTCAAACACCTAACCCACCGTTTATTAAGAGTCCACACATGTATATTTTAACATTTATATGCTCCACTAAAGAATGTGAACCACTTGTGCAAGTGACCGCTTGTAATACTGCCAATGGTATGTTGTGCAGCTATATACAAATGCCCAGTGTGACTAATGAGAGCGCCGTAGGTGGTCGAGCGCTCGCGCCAGCGTTGGCGCGAAGCGGGTGGCGTTGATGCGGACGTCCTGCTTGGCGAGGTAGAGCTCGAAGACCTTGGGCCAGCCGCTGCGGTGGACGGAGTCGGGGTCCTTGATCGCCGGGTGCTCCGGCCCCAGCGCCTCCAGCAGCGAGGTCTCCTCCACGCTCACGTCGTAGTCGAAGTACCCGAGCCCCATGTCCGCGGCGGGCCAGCCGAACGCGGTGCTCGCGATGAGCCCCATCTTCCCGTACGGCACCACCTGGATCAGCACGCCGCCGGGCGGCAGGAACAGCGCGTTCGTCAGCCCCGCGCCGTGGATGCCCAGCACCACGTCGAACGAGTTCACCACCCGCGCCTGCTCCGCATCGGGCGCGTCGCCCCGCAGCTCCGCCACCACCGCCTCGAACCCCGCGGCCACTGCCGCCCGCGCGATCTCCGGCTCGTTCAGGATCCGGCGGTAGTGGCCCCGGTGGATCAGCAGCAGCCGCGGCTTCTTGTGCGGCGGCTCCTGGTCTCGGGCCAGGCTGACTGGGGCGGCGCGTGGGAGCGCGTAGGTCTCGCGTAGGAACCGGGTGAAGTCGGCCATGGAGAGGCGGCCCCCCGGCACCAGCTCGGGGACGATGCTCAGCTCCTTGTAGAGGCGGAGCCCCACGGTGACGCGCGGGAAGCACCGGACCTGCGCGTCGCCGTCCATGTCCACCGCGTCGTACTTGGACAGCCCCCGGAGGAAGGCCCTGTACTTGACCGGCCACTGCGGATGGAGCCGGATGTTGGTGATGAGGAACATGACCTCGCCGTGGTACCGCCGCGACGCGATGAACAATGGAACCAGGATATCGCTGTAGTCGTGCCAGTAGTTGCCCGCGTACCCGTCGATCGCGAAGAGGACGGCCGGCACGTCGTGAGTCACCGTGCATGGCACCGCGGCGGCCCCGTCCTGTAGCTGCGTCACGGTGACCTTCCTTATGCCGTCGAGCTTCCGCGAGTATGGCGTGATCATCCACTCCCGACGCTCCAACTCGGACCCGCTCGCCGGGACGAGGGTCACCGACAGGGCTGTGCCGTTGGTGCGGACGTCGCCGTCCGCTTGGCAGGTGTCGGATAGGTCATAGGAGCGCCCCGCCGTGCTGCACACCACCTTGCCATTCTCTGTCGATCGCACGGCAAGGAAAAGGATTTTTTTTTACCATGGTTAAACTAGCTTCGTTCACCAGCATAACCTCACCTTAATTAGTGTAGCAAAGCAAGCAAATACGATCAAAACAACACGAGTCTTCACCTGTTTCATGGGGAGCTTTGATGTTATGATCCATGATCTGTCCTACTTCCCTAATGACAACTGCAAATTAAGCAAAGAAGCTCAGCTTCCGGCCGGGGTGCATAGACACGGCGAGGTAAACTGTTCCATTATTTACGCACCATGAGGAGGGAGGCTGACGGCGAGATAGGTGAGGAGCATGAGGAGACCGCCGACGACGAGGCCGACGTTGAGGTGCTTCTGCACCGAGCCCGTTTGGCTCCTCCCGGGCTTCACCTCGCTGCCTTGCATTGCAACTTCCTGCTGCTGCCGCCGCCGCCGCTCTAGGCTTTTTGTAGCTGTTGTCATTCTTGCTTTTGTTGTGCAGTCAACATGGTTGCACTAGGATCCAAGTCAACATGGCTGCGCTTGAGGCAAATCTAGTGGGCAAAGGGTAATTAAGTGTGCAAATTGTTGTTGACTAGTGTTGCTAATCTCGTGGGCTGTGATACTAGGTTCTGATTCAGTATTTAACTGAGAATGAAATGATAACACATGGTTGACGGAACCGGGCCTGCCATCTATTGTGATTCTACTGCTAGTACTCCCTCTCGTCGGGTAAGAATTTTTAGTCTTTAATTTAACCAACAAAAACATGTGTAACATGCTTAAAATTATATGTTTAGAAATTTTATTCGACGATGAATCTAAATATACGTATTTTTTGAGACATGGATACACATTTTTTATAACATATGTTCCGCTAATTAAAATTGAAGACCTAAAAACCAGTTCCCAACTCGCAAATGCAGCAAGAGGCAGTAGCTGGTTTCTTTTTAGAAGTTGATGCCAATTGGAATTATTCCAGCAAACTAGCATAGACTAACAAAATTTATTATATTATAGTACACAAATGTACATGTATTTTTCTGAACATTTCTCTTTCAGATGTGTATGGTGCAAGAAGATGTTCATTTGCAAAACAAATTGTTTTTGGAGACTTTTTGTGTGTAGTATGAGTACAAAATATGAGGAGCTGCAAATCCGCCCACGCGAGTTTACCTGATTCTTTTCCCTCAGAAATCTTTGTTAGTTTCATAGGTTGATCGATTGTTTAGTATTGCACTTAACACATGGTCGTAGTTTGCCACAAGCAATTTTTTTCCTAAGCAACATCAGTACAACCCCAATAATAGCCAAGGTATTCGACGCCATGCACTGTGGGTGGGCCATGTTGCAGCGTTCTCACTTGAGGAAAGAGGGGGTGCAATTGGTCTTCTTATTGATAGAACTTAGTACTAGAAAGAGAGATATCACATGTAAATATATTATTCTGGACATCTTTTATGGTTGTGAACTATCAATGAATTTGAACAAAGTATTTTTGACTTGACATGGAAGAGACATGAAAGACAACCTAATGATCGCATTGTTATGCATATTTTTATTTTATTTGTCATGGATCCTCCAACATGCATGATTTATTTCACCTTTGCTAGCCTTAATTCTCATACTAAGCATGAATTCTGCTTGTGCATTCAAAACCCCCGAACCCAGTCTCTCCTCCACAAGTGTCCACTATACCTATATGTGGATCAAGAAAGATATTCCAAGTAAGTTGTCATTAGTGGAGGCCTCAAAGTTGCATTTTAGTGAAGTGTGAGTTTTTATTGGAAGAGAATTGAAACTCTATACAAACTTGTTATGCGGCATAAAACCATAATAATAACACAAATGAGTGTCATCATAAGGGGCAATGTAAAGTAAGGTTCCTTTCCAGTAAACTTTATGCAACCAAAAACCCAAAAGGCGCATGGCAACATATGTGTGCCTCGGCGAAGGGCTTCTCTTTTATTTTTATGTCCGGGTCAATTTCCATGATCCTTCTTAAACTCTTAAAGTAAACATAGCAAAAGGATATGCCGCATCCCTCTGTGAAAGGCTTCTTTTTACCACTCCAATGACCGTAAGAACATGACGTATTTTAACCGGTTAAGGCAAGTGTTTTACGACGACAAAATACAATTTAACTGTCTTTAGAAGAAAACACAGAATGCATGACATGTGAACATACTAATATGACACTCACATATGCATGCACTGTCTGGTGTCCGCAATATATATTACTGTAGTTGATTCGAAACGTTTAGTAGTGAGTAAGGTCAAATATTGGAGTGGTATGTTTGTTTTCTTTGAAATGAAATTGTTAGTCTAGCAACAAGGACGATCGAGTGGTGCTCCACATGTGTTAGTCATTAGCTCATTGGCGATGCTCTTGAGCATCTACAACCGGACTTGACAAATTTGTTCTCGCGAACGCGACCGAGCACGTACGTGGACAGTGACCGGTCACGCTTAAATTTTGTACTTTGCATCCGAATTTCTCATCTTTCAACACTAGATCCATACAAAGCATGCATAAGAAATCCTATGTACTATAGCTAATCTTCGTCGTCGGAGATGTCTACGACATCGGTGCCAGGCGCCGGGTGGGCGGGCGCATAGGAGGGCTCCGGCTCCTCCTCCTCCTCGACCTCATCCATGTAGGCATGCATCTCCTCCTCCTCTGCGGCGTGCTCTGCCTCCATCTCCTGTCGACGACGGCATCTGGCCTCCGCATCCGACTCCGAGCGGATGGAATTGAGGATGGCCTACTGCTCCGCCTGCAGATCCACGTCCCCGATGCCCCCGATCTCCTCCTCCTCCAACTCCAACTCCTCCTCTGGATCCACTACATCCTGAGGTAGCCCCGCGGCGATCCGAGCTTCGCGCCTTGTCCGGATCTGCTCAAGGAGCTGCAGCCGGCGCTCCGGCGTTGAAATGGGTAGCTCCTCACCCGGCGGCGTGGGGGCATGGCTACCACTGGTGGTGAACGAGGAGTGAAAAGTGGCGGCGGCAGCGAACGGGAGGAGGAAAAATGTGGAGGGGTAGGGTTTCAGTGTTGGCTACATGCTTAAATAGCCGGGCTAGGCAGTATGTGGCCCGCCAGAGCGGCGCCACGCGGCGTCATCGGTCTGACGGAGGAGATGTGTTTCGGACTGCCGGGTTTCACACTGTTTTCGTGTCGGACCCCAGCGTCAGTCCGACGTGGCAAACACGCCCGGACGTGCTCGGGTGCCCCCATATTTGCCCCATATTTGGGCTAGATATGAGAGGTGCCGGTCAGCCCAGGCATTTGAGGACCGTTTGAGGCGCTTGTCTGGGTCGAAATTCCGTGACCGTCAGTGACCGGGTGGCCCGACCGAACGCATGAGACAGGTTTGAGGCGCCCGGATATAGATGCTCTGAACTAGTGGGAGTATAACTTTCAATTAGCAAGATGTGCTTACCAAAGCAGATGACAAGAACCAAAACATGAGCGTTATAACGGCTAGAACAAGTAAACTATCCACCCCACAGGTGGCATGGTGTCTGTGTGCAACTAGTGAATTCATACATATCCCTCGAACTGTTATGTTTTGTCATTTCTTTGCCAAAGCAAAGCAAAGCAGCACGCTGCAGCTACCGTTGTCGCCTAGCTACCAACGGCGCACGATGGATTTCTAATTGAACGGCATGTTCTCATCAGATCTTGCCAAGATAATAGTCCTACTAAAAGAAGTATGGGCTGCTTCCAGTAGCTAGCAGCGTAATTAGACAGTTGTTCCAATGCAAGGCCGACAACAGGCATTGTGGTGTATACATATACGATCGGTGTGCAACAACCGGAAGAAATTTATGCGAGATTCCTGCGTTAGGTGACAACACCAGCTGAGACTGACACGCTGAAAAATTAGCTTTTCTAGCTGTGGAATATATGCTCTGCCGAAAACATCATATCGCGCTGCGCACTCGGTTTTTCCGGTGTTTTTATTCTCGGATGCAACTTGACAGAGCTAAGCTATCTATCAGCTCAGACAGATGACACCCTTCCAAAAGGGATACCTTAGATACATGTAACATATCTAAAGCATGTGTGTGAGTGATGGATGGTCACATATCTCTTTTACTCTTTTTGGACAGTATATATGTTGTTCATGCTTTATTACAGTTAACTGACACTCGTCAAAGGTCGAATTTGTTCTCTTGTCTGGCTTTTGGATTAGGTCAATTGCATCTACTGTGGTACTCCCTCCGTACAGCGTTTAGATCACTAAGTAAAGTGGTAAACGCTTTTATATTTCTTTACAGAGGGAGTAATTGGATATTCAGACAGTGGAACAAAAATAACAAAATCTAGCAAGTAAAATCCACGCCAGCACAACACAGAGGCAGCAGGGATGCTTCTGGATTTCTAATAAAAACTGCTTTCTGTCTGAGTTACTACTTTGGCCGCGATCGCCGGAATGGAGCAGTCTAAAAGTGCAGCATGGTGGAGGCACCGGCCGGTCTGTTCTTTTCTGCACGCAGAAAGTGTCTAGTTCAGGACAAATATTTATAACACTTTCCGATGAACTGACCGGGCACTCATGTGCAAGTCTCAAGGAGTAATATAACCAGAGCTTTGTCTAGTTTAGTATAGGAGAAAGAGCATCAAAGTGATCATTTGTGTTCGGAAGGAACACGTCTCGCCGTTTGACAAATAGGGAGACAGCCTGTACATACTTGTAAAACGTTTTTACTACTACTAGCAAAAGCCACGCGGCGGCACGCCGCACCCGTTGATACGTTTGAATTAAGTAGAAACGTGAAATTTATTCATGAACATTGTACATACGCTACACTGCTAAAAAAAGGAAATACATAGTATAGGACACCTAGGAGAGGGTTCACTTATTTTAGCTAAGCATGGCCTGATGGAAGATCACATGCCATGGAATGCCCACGTGGCGCTGCATCAAATCATTCTTGTACAACCACCTGCGGGGTTGGTATACCGGTAATGAAATGATAGAGCTTTCGTGAACTGTTATGTGCTACCTCTTGAGCACTGCGTTGGTTTTCCCTTAAAGAGGAAGGGGTGATGCAACAAAGTAGCGTAAGTATTTCCTTCAGTTGTTGAGAACCAAGGTATCAATCCAGCAGGAGGCTCCTCAAAAGTCCCACGCACCTACATAAATAAACAAGAACCTCGCAACCAACGCGATAATGGGGTTGTCAATCCCTTCTCGGTAACTTGCGAAAGTGAGATCTGATAGAGACAAAAAGATAAGATAAATATTTTTGGTATTTTTATGATATAGATTGAAAAATAAAAGATGCAAATAAAAGTAGGTGGGAAACTTATATGATAAAAGATAGACCCAGGGGCCATAGGTTTCACTAGTGGCTTCTCTCAAGATAGCATAAGTATTACGGTGGGTGAATAAATTACTGTCGAGCAATTGATAGAAAAGTGCATAATTATGAGAATATCTAGGCATTATCATGTATATAGGCATCAAGTCCGTAACAAGTAGATCGAAACGATTTTGCATCTACTACTATTACTCCACACATCGATCGACTCCTGCCTGCATCTAGAGTATTAAGTTCAAGAAGAACAGAGTAACACATTAAGAAAGATGAGATGATGTAGAGGGATAAACTTAAGCAATATGATATAAACCCCATCTTTTTATCCTCGATGGCAACAATACAATACGTGCCTTGCTGCCCCTGATGTCACTGGGAAAGGACATCGCAAGATTGAACCCAAAGCTAAGCACTTCTCCCATTGCAAGAAAAATCAATCTAGTAGGCCAAACCAAACTGATAATTCAAAGAAACTTGCAAAGATAACCAATCATACATAAAAGAATTCAGAGGAGATTCAAATATTTTTCATAGATAAACTTGATCATAAACCCACAATTCATGGATCTCGACAAACACACCGCAAAAAGAGTTACATCGAATAGATCTCCAAGAAAATCGAGGAGAACTATGTATTGAGATTCAAAGAGAGAGAAGAAGCCATCTAGCTAATAACTATGGACCCGATGGTCTGTGGTAAACTACTCACAACTCCTCGGAGAGGCCTTGGAGATGATGTAGAGGCCCTCCGTGGTCGATTCCCCCTCCGGTGGAGCGCCGTCGAAGGCTCCAACATGGGATCTCGCGGATACAGAAGGTTGCGGCGGTGGAAATAGTTTTTTGTGGTGCTCCTAGATGTTTTCGGGGTATGTGAATATATAAGGGAGGAAGAAGTATGTCCGTTGAGCCATGAGGGGCCCACGAGGGTGGGGGGCGCGCCCACCCCCTTAGGGCGCGCCAGGCACCCACGTGGCCGCCTCGTTTGCTTCTTGACGTCCACTCCAAGTCTTCTGAATTGCGTTTGTTCCAAAAAGATCGCTTTCGAAGGTTTCATTCCGTTTGGACTCCGTTTAATATTCCTTTTCTTCGAAACCCTGAAATAGGCAAAAAAACAGCAATTCGGGCTGGGCCTCCGGTTATAATGGCATCCAAAACGGGTAATATAATGGCATGGAACAATAAAAAATTATAGATACGTTGGAGACGCAGCAAGCATCCCCAAGCTTAATTCCTACTCGTCCTTGAGTAGGTAAATGATAAAAACAGAATTTTTGATGTGGAATGCTACCTAGCATATTTCTCAATGTAATTTTCTTTATTGTGGCATGAATGTTCAGATCCAAATGATTCAAAATAAAAGTTCATATTGACATAAGAAATAGTAATACTTCAAGCATACTAACTAAGCAATCATGTCTTCTCAAAATAACATGGCATTAGAAGGTTCATCCCTACAAAATCATATAGTTAGGCTATGTTTCATTTTCATCACACAAAATACTCCCATCAAGAACAACCCCGGTTTCAGCCAAGCAATTGGTTCATACTTTTTAACACACTTCCGCTTTTTTCAACTCTCACGCAATACATGAGCGTGAGCCATGGATATAGTACTATGGGTGAAATAGAATATGATGATGGAGATTGTGTGGAGAAGACCAAAAAAGGAGAAAGTCTCACATTGACGAGGCTAATCAATGGGCTATGGAGATGCCCATCAATTGATGTCAATATGAGGAGTAGGGATTGCCATGCGACGGATGCACTAGAGCTATAAATGTATGAAAGCTCAACAAAAGAAACTAAGTGGGTGTGCATCCAACTCACTTGCTCACGAAGACCTAGGGCATTTTGAGGAAGCCCATCATTGGAATATACAAGCCAAGTTCTATAATGAAAAATTCCCACTAGTATATGAAAGTGGCAATATATGACACTCTCTATATGAAGAACATGGTGCTACTTTGAAGCACAAGTGTGGAAAAGGATAGTAACATTGTCCCCCTTTTTATTTTTTTTTATTTTTTTTCTTTTTTGGGCCTTTTTTTTCTTTGGCCTTTTTTGGCCTTTTTTTATAACGGGCAATGCTCTAATAATGATGATCATCACACTTCTATTTATTTACAATTCATTAATTACAACTCAAAACTAGAACAAGATATGACTCTATATGAATGCCTCCGGCGGTGTGACGGGATGGGCAATGAATCAAGAGTGACATGTATGAAAAATTATGCATGGTGGCTTTGCCACAAATACGATGTCGACTACATAATTATGCAAGGCAATATGACAATGATGATGCGTGTCATGATAAACGGAACGGTGGAAAGTTGCATGGCAATATATCTCGGAATGGCTATGAAAATGTCATAATAGGTAGGTATGGTGGCTGTTTTGAGGAAGATATAAGGAGGTTTATGTGTGATAGAGCGTATCGTATCACGGGGTTTGAATGCACCGGCGAAGTTTGCACCAACTCTCAAGGTGAGAAAGGGTAATGCACGGTACCGAAGAGGCTAGCAATGATGGAAAGGTAAAAGTGCGTATAATCCATGGACTGACATTAGTCATAAAGAACTCATATACTTATTGCAAAAGTTTTATTAGCCCTCGAAGCAAAGTACTACTACGCATGCTCCTAGGGGAGAGGTTGGTAGGAGTTAACCATCGCGCGCCCCCGAGCTCCACACAAGGGAAGGCAATCAAAAGAGCACTCCATGCAATAAATTTATTACACAACTTTTACCGTACGTGCATGCTACGTGACTTGCCAACTTCAACACAAGTATTCTTTAAATTCACAATTACCAAACTAGCATGACTCTAATCTCATCACCTCTATATCTCAAAACAATTATCAAGCATCAAATTGATCATAACATCCAATTCACTTCCTATGATAGTTTTTATTATACACAACTTGGATCCCCATCATTCTAGGACCAATTTTATAACCATAGAAAATATCATGCTGTTCTAAAAGACTCTCAAAATAATACAAGTGAAGCATGAGAGATCAACAATTTCTACAAAATAAAGCCACCGCCGTGCTCTAAAAAGTATAAATGAAGCACATAGAGCGAAACTATCTAGCTCAAAAGATATAAGTGAAGCACATACAGTATTCTAATAAATTCCAAATCATGTGGGTTTCTCCCAAAATGTGTGTACAGCAAGGATGATTGTGGTAATCTAAAAAGCAAAGACTCATATCATACAAGACGCTCCAAGCAAAACACATATCATGTGGCGAATAAAAATATAGCTCCAAG
This sequence comes from Triticum aestivum, assembly GCF_018294505.1. NCBI lineage: Eukaryota > Viridiplantae > Streptophyta > Magnoliopsida > Poales > Poaceae > Triticum > Triticum aestivum. The sequence goes on from NC_057795.1 coordinate 661,380,427, forward strand.
TAAAGTTACTGATAAACGAAGACGAAAGAGGGGATGCCTTCCGGGGCACCCCCAAGCTTAGGCTTTTGGTTGTACTTGAATATCTTGGGGTTCCATGGGCATACCCAAGCTTAGACTCTTGCCACTCCTTATTCCACAGTCCTTCAAATCTTTACCCAAAACTTGAAAACTTCACAACACAAGACTCAACAGGAAATCTCATAAGCTCCGTTAGTGCAAGAAAGAAAACCACCACATAAGGTACTGTAATGAACTAATTCTTTATTTATATTGGTGTTAAACCTACTGTATTACAACTTCTCTATGGTTCATACCCTCTGATACTAGCCATAGATGCATCAAAATAAGTAAACAACACACAAAAAACAGAATCTGTCAAAACAGGACAGACCGTAGAAATCTGTAACTTTCGAATACTTATGGAACTCTAAAATTCCTACAAAAATAGGAAGTCCTGGGAAATTTGTCTATTGATCTACTGCAAAAATAATCAACACAAAATCACGTTTCTGTCATTTATTAAAATTATTCTCGTGCGTGCAAAAGTTTCTGTTTTTCAGCAGAATCAAATTAACTATCACCGTAGGTTATCCTATAGGTTTTACTTGGCACCAACACTAATTAAAACATAAAACCACATCTAAACAGAGGCTATATGAAATATTTATTACTAAACAGAAGCAAAAATCAAGGAACTAAATTAAAATTGGGTTGCCTCCCAACAAGCGCTATCATTTAACGCCCCTATCTAGGCATAAAAGCGAGAATAGATCTAAGTATTTTCATCCTTGGTATTCAAATCATAAGTAGCTAGCATAATAGATTCATAAGGTAATTTGACTTTCTTTCTAGGGAAGTGTTCCATGCCTTTCCTTAATGGAAATTGAAATCTAATATTCACTTCCTTCATATCAATAATTGCACCAATCGTTCGAAGGAAAGGTCTATCAAGAATAATAGCACCTGAAAGATTCTAATCTATATCAAGAACGATAAAATCTACGGGCACATAATTCCTATTTTCAATAATAAGAACATCATTAATCCTTCCCATAGGTTTCTTAATAGTGGAATCCGCAAGGTGCAAGTTTAAAGAGCAATCATCAAATTCATGGAAACAAAGCACATCACATAAAGTTTTTGGAATCTTGGAAACACTAGCACCCAAATCACACAAAGCATAGCATTCATGATCTTTAATTTTAATTTTTATAGTAGGTTCCCGCTCATCTTAAAGTTTTCTAGGTATAGAAACTTCCAATTCAAGTTTTTCTTCGTAAGATTGCATCAAGGCATCAACGATATGTTTGGTAAAAGATTTATTTTGACTATAAGCATGAGGAGAATTCAACATGGATTGCAACAAGGAAATACAATCTATTACAGAACAATTATCATAATTAAATTCCTTGAAATCCATAATACTGGGTTCATTGCTATGTAAAGTTTTGACCTCTCCAATCCCACTTTTACCAAATTTAGCATCAAGATCTAAAAATTCCGAATCATTGGGACGCCTTTTAACTAAAGTTGACTCATCTCCAGTCCCATCATGATCAAGATTCATATTGCAAAACAAAGATTTAATAGGGGACACATCAATAACTTTTAGATGTTCATCATTATTTTCATGGAAACTAGAAGAACACACTTTTATAAAGCAATCTTTCTTAGCACGCATCCTAGCGGTTCTTTCTTTGCACTCATCAATGGAAATTCTCATGGCTTTGAGAGACTCATTGATATCATGCTTAGGTGGAATAGATCTAAGTTTCAAAGAATCAACATCAAGAGAAAGTCTATCAATGTTCCTAGCCAATTCATCAACTTTAAGTAATTTTTCTTCAAGCAAAGCATTGAAATTCTTTTGAGAGATCATAAATTCTTTAACACTATTCTCAAAATCAGACGGCATCTTATTAAAATTTCCATAAGAATTGCTGTAGGAATTACCATAATTATTAGTGGAATTACTAGGGAACGGCCTAGAATTAAAGTTTCCTCTATACGCGTTGTTACCAAAATTATTCCTACCAACAAAATTCACATCCATAGATTCATTATTATTCTCAATAAAAGTAGACAAAGTCATATCATTAGGATCAATAGGATCACTCTTAGTAGCAAACAATTTCATAAGTTCATCCATCTTTCCACTCAAAACATTAATTTCTTCTATAGCATGAACTTTTTTACTAGCAGATCTTTCGATGTGCCATTGAGAATAATTAACCATAATGTTGTCAACGAGTTTAGTAGCTTCTCCTAAAGTAATTTCCATAAAAGTGCCTCCCGCAGCCGAATCTAAAAGATTTCTAGAAGCAAAACTCAATCCGGCATAAATTTTTTGTATGATCATCCATAAGTTCAAACCATGAGTAGGGCAATTACGAATCATTAATTTTATTCTTTCCCAAGATTGGGCAATATGCTCATGATCTAGTTGTTTAAAATTCATAATATCGTTTCTAAGAGAGATGATCTTAGCGGGAGGAAAATACTTAGAGATAAAAGCATCTTTGCACTTATTCCATGAATCAATACTATTTTTAGGCAAAGACGAAAACCAAGTTTTAGCACGATCTCTAAGTGAAAACGAAAATAACTTCAATTTAACAATATGATTATCCGTATCTTTCTTCTTTTGCATATCACACAAATCCACAAAGTTGTTTAGATGAGTAGCGGCATCTTCACTAGGAAGGCCGGAGAATTGATCTTTCAAAACAAGATTCAACAAAGCAACATTGATATCACAAGATTCAGCATCATTAAGAGGTACAATCGGAGTGCTAAGAAAATCATTAATATTGGTATTGGAAAAGTCACACAATTTGGTATTATCTTGAGCCATCTGTTGGGGAACGTTGTAGAAAATTAAAATTTTTCCTATGGTTTCACCAAGATCCATCTATGAGTTCATCTAAGCAACGAGTCAAGGGAGTGAGTTTGCATCTACATACCACTTGTAGATCGCGTACGGAAGCGTTCGAGGGAGCGGTGATGATGGAGTCGTACTCGATGTGATTCAGATCACCGATGACCAAGTGCTGAACGGACAGCACCTCCGTGTTCAACACACGTACGGTACGGGCGACGTCTCCTCCGTCTTGATCCAGCAAGGAGGAAGGAGAGGTTGAGGAAGACAGCTCCACCGGCAGCACGACGGCGTGGTGTTGGTGGAGAAGCAGTACTCCGGCAGGGCTTCGCCAAGCTCGTGACGAAGGAGGAGAGGTGTTGGGGAGGGGAGGGGCTGCGCCTTGGCTTGGGTGTGCAGCCCTCCCCTCACCCCTCTATTTATAGGGGAAGGGGCAAGGGGGGCCGGCCCCTCTAGATGGGATCTAGAGGGGGGGCGGCGGCCAGGGAGGGGGGACTTGCCCCCCAAGCAAAGGTGGGCGCCCCCTCTAGGGTTCCCCCCCAACCCTAGGCGCATGGGCCCAAGGGGGAGGGCGCGCCCAGCCCTCCAGGGGCTGGCTCCTGCCCCACGCAGCCCATGTGCCCCCCCCGGGAGGGGTGGCCCCTCCCGGTGGACCCCCGGAACCCTTCCGGTGGCCCCGGTACAATACCGATATGCCCCCGAAACTTTCCGGTGTCCGTTTGACAACTTCCCATATATAAATCTTTACCTCTGGACCCTTCCAGGACTCCTCGTGACATCCGGGATCTCATCCGGGACTCCAAACAACATTCGGTAATCATATACAAGTCTTCCTAATAACCCTAGCGTCACCGAACCTTAAGTGTGTAGACCCTACGGGTTCGGGAGACATGCAGACATGACCGAGACGGCTCTCAGGTCAATAACCAACAGCGGGATCTGGATACCCATGTTGGCTCCCACATGCTCCTCGATGATGTCATCGGATGAACCACGATGTCGAGGATTCAAGCAACCCCGTATACTATTCCCTTTGTCAATCGGTACGTTACATGCCCGAGACTCGATCGTCGGTATCCCAATACCTTGTTCAGTCTCGTTACCGGCAAGTCACTTTACTTGTACCGTAATGCATGATCCCGTGACCAAGCACTTGGTCACTTTGAGCTCATTATGATGATGCATTACCGAGTGGGCCCAGAGATACCTCTCCGTCATACGGAGTGACAAATCCCAGTCTCGATCCGTGTCAACCCAACAGACACTTTCGGAGATACCTGTAGTGTACCTTTATAGTCACCCAGTTACGTTGTGACGTTTGGTACACCCAAAGCACTCCTACGGTATCTGGGAGTTACACGATCTCATGGTCTAAGGAAAAGATACTTAACATTGAAAAAACTCTAGCAAAACAAACTACACGATCTTGTGCTATGCTTAGGATTGGGTCTTGTCCATCACATCATTCTCCTAATGATGTGATCCCGTTGTCAATGACATCCAATGTCCATAGTCAGGAAACCATGACTATCTGTTGACCAACGAGCTAGTCAACTAGAGGCTCACCAGGGACGTATTGTGGTCTATGTATTCACACATGTATTACGATTTCCGGATAATACAATTATAGCATGAATAAAAGACAATTATCATGAACAAGGAAATATAATAATAATGCTTTTATTATTGCCTCTAGGGCATATTTCCAACAGTCTCCCACTTGCACTAGAGTCAATAATCTAGTTACATTGTGATGAATCGAACACCCATAGAGTTCTGGTGTTGATCATGTTTTGCTCGCGAGAGAGGTTTAGTCAACGGATCTGCGACATTCAGATCTGTATGTACTTTGCAAATATCTATGTCTCCATCTTGAACATTTTCACGGATGGAGTTGAAACGACGCTTGATGTGCCTGGTCTTCTTGTGAAACCTGGGCTCCTTAGCAAGGGCAATAGCTCCAGTGTTGTCACAGAAGAGTTTGATCGGCCCCGACGCATTGGGTATGACTCCTAGGTCGGTGATGAACTCCTTCACCCAAATAGCTTCATGCGCTGCCTCCGAGGCTGCCATGTACTCCGCTTCACATGTAGATCCCGCCACGACGCTTTGCTTGCAGCTGCACCAGCTTACTGCTCCACCATTCAACATATACACGTATCCGGTTTGTGACTTAGAGTCATCCAGATCTGTGTCGAAGCTAGCGTCAACGTAACCCTTTACGGCGAGCTCTTCGTCACCTCCATAAACGAGAAACATGTCCTTTGTCCTTTTCAGGTACTTCAGGATATTCTTGACCACTGTCCAGTGTTCCTTGCCGGGATTACTTTGGTACCTTCCTACCAAACTCACGGCAAGGTTTACATCAGGTCTGGTACACAGCATGGCATACATAATAGGTCCTATGGCTGAGGCATAGGGGATGACGCTCATCTCTTCTTTATCTTTTGCCGTGGTCGGGCATTGAGCCGAGCTCAATCTCACACCTTGCAATACAGGCAAGAACCCCTTCTTGGACTGATCCATTTTGAACTTCTTCAAAATCTTATCAAGGTATGTGCCTTGTGAAAGACCTATGAGGCGTCTCGATCTATATCTATAGATCTTGATGCCTAATATATAAGCAGCTTCTCCAAGGTCCTTCATTGAAAAACACTTATTCAAGTAGGCCTTAATGCTGTCCAAGAATTCTATATCATTTCCCATCAGAAGTATGTCATCTACATATAATATGAGAAATGCTACAGAGCTCCCACTCACTTTCTTGTAAACGCAGGCTTCTCCATAAGTCTGCATAAACCCAAATGCTTTGATCATCTCATCAAAGCGAATGTTCCAACTCCGAGATGCTTGCACCAGCCCATAAATGGATCGCTGGAGCTTGCATACTTTGTTAGCATTCTTAGGATCGACAAAACCCTCTGGCTACATCATATACAGTTCTTCCTTAAGATGCCCGTTAAGGAATGCCGTTTTGACGTCCATTTGCCATATCTCATAATCATAGTATGCGGCAATTGCTAACATGATTCGGACGGACTTAAGCTTCGCTACGGGAGAGAAAGTCTCATCGTAGTCAATCCGTTGAACTTGCCGATAACCCTTAGCGACAAGTCGAGCTTTATAGATGGTGACATTACCATCCGCGTCCGTCTTCTTCTTAAAGATCCATTTGTTTTCTATCGCTCTCCGATCATTGGGCAAGTCAGTCAAAGTCCATACTTTGTTTTTATACATGGATTGTATCTCGGATTTCATGGCTTCAAGCCATTTGTTGGAATCTGGGCCCGCCATCGCTTCTTCATAGTTCGAAGGTTCACCGTTGTCTAACAACATGATTTCCAGGACAGGGTTGCCGTACCACTCTGGTGCGGAACGTGTCCTTGTGGACCTACGAAGTTCAGTAGCAACTTGATCAGAAGTACCTTGATCATCATCATTAATTTCCTCTCCAGTTGGAGTAGGCATCACAGGAACATTTTCCTGAGCTGCACTACTATCCTGTTCAAGGGGTAGTACTTCTTCGAGTTCTACTTTCCTCCCACTTACTTCTTTCGAGAGAAACTCTTTTTCCAGAAAGGATCCGTTCTTGGCAACAAAGATCTTGCCCTCGGTTCTTAAGTAGAAGGTATACCCAATGGTTTCTTTAGGGTATCCTATGAAGACGCATTTTTCTGACTTGGGTTCGAGCTTTTCAGGTTGAAGTTTCTTGACATAAGCATCGCATCCCCAAACTTTTAGAAACGACAGCTTAGGTTTCTTTCCAAACCATAATTCATACGGTGTCGTCTCAACGGATTTAGACGGTGCCCTATTTAAAGTGAATGTAGCTGTCTCTAGAGCGTATCCCCAAAATGATAGCGGTAAATCAGTAAGAGACATCATAGATCGCACCATATCCAATAGAGTGCGATTACGACGTTCAGACACACCGTTACGCTGAGGTGTTTCAGGCGGCGTGAGTTGTGAAACGATTCCACATTTTCTTAAGTGTGTACCAAATTCGTGACTTAAATATTCTCCTCCACGATCCGATCGTAAGAATTTTATCTTTCGGTCACGTTGATTCTCTACTGCATTCTGGAATTCCTTGAACTTTTCAAAGGTCTCAGATTTGTGTTTCATCAAGTAGACATACCCATATCTACTCAAGTCATCAGTGAGAGTGAGAACATAACGATATCCTCCGCGAGCCTCAACGCTCATTGGACCGCGCACATCGGTATGTATGATTTCCAACAAGTTGGTTGCTCGCTCCATTATTCCGGAGAACGGAGTCTTGGTCATCTTGCCCATGAGGCATGGTTCGCATGTGTCAAATGATTCATAATCGAGAGACTCTAAAAGTCCATCAGCATGGAGCTTCTTCATGCGCTTGACACCAATGTGACCAAGGCGGCAGTGCCACAAATATGTGGGACTATCGTTATCAACTTTACATCTTTTGGTATTCACACTATGAATATGTGTAGTATTACGTTCGAGATTCATTAAGAATAAACCATTGACCATCGGGGCATGATCATAAAACATATCTCTCATATAAATAGAACAACCATTATTCTCGGATTTAAATGAGTAGCCATCTCGCATCAAACGAGATACAAATACAATGTTCATGCTCAAACTTGGCACTAAATAACAATTATTGAGGTTTAAAACTAATCCCGTAGGTAAATGTAGAGGTAGCGTGCCGACGGCGATCACATCAACCTTGGAACCATTCCCGACGCGCATCGTCACCTCGTCCTTTGCCAGTCTCCTCTTATTCCGCAGCTCCTGCTGTGAGTTACAAATGTGAGCAACGACACCGGTATCAAATACCCAGGAGTTACTACGAGTACTGGTAAGGTACACATCAATTACATGTATATTAAATATACCTTTAGTGTTGCCGGCCTTCTTGTCTGCTAAGTATGTGGGGCAGTTTCGCTTCCAGTGACCCTTCCCCTTGCAATAAAAGCACTCAGTTTCAGGCTTGGGTCCATGCGTTGACTTCTTCCCGGCAACTGGCTTACCGGGCGCGGCACCATCTTTGACGTCCTTCTTGAAGTTCTTCTTACCCTTGCCCTTCTTGAACTTAGTGGTCTTATTGATCATCAACACTTGATGTTCTTTCTTGATTTCAACCTCTGTCGACTTCAGCATTGAAAATACTTCAGGAATGGTCTTCACCATCCCCTGCATATTGTAGTTCATCACAAAGCTCTTGTAGCTTGGTGGGAGCGACTGAAGGATTCTGTCAATGACCGCCTCATCCGGGAGGTTAATGTCCAGCTGGGACAGGTGGTTGTGCAACCCAGACATTTTGAGTATATGCTCACTGACAGAACTATTTTCCTCCATCTTACAACTATAGAACTTGTCGGAGACTTCATATCTCTCGACCCGGGCATGAGCTTGAAAAACTAGTTTCAGCTCCTCGAACATCTCATATGCTCCGTGTTGCTCAAAAAGCTTTTGGAGCCCCGGTTCTAAGTTGTAAAGCATGCCGCACTGAACGAGGGAGTAATCATCAGCACGAGACTGCCAAGCATTCATAATGTCTTGGTTCTCTGGGACGGGAGCGTCACCTAGCGGTCCTTCTAGGACATATTGTTTCCTGGCAGCTATGAGGATGATCCTCAGGTTCTGGACCCAGTCCGTATAGTTGCTGCCATCATCTTTCAGCTTGGTTTTCTCTAGGAACGCGTTGAAGTTCATGTTGACATGAGCGTTGGCCATTTGATCTACAAGACATATTATGCAAAAGTTTTAGACTAAGTTCATGATAATTAAGTTCATCTAATCAAATTATTTAATGAACTCCCACTCAGATTTGACATCCCTCTAGTCATCTAAGTGTTACACAATCCGAGTCGACTAGGCCGTGTCCGATCATCACGTGAGACGGACTAGTCATCATCGGTGAACATCTCCATGTTGATCGTATCTTCCATACGACTCATGTTCGACCTTTCGGTCTATGTGTTCCAGGCCATGTCTGTACATGCTAGGCTCGTCAAGTTAACCCTAAGTGTTCTGCATGTGTAAATCTGTCTTACACCCGTTGTATGTGAACGTAAGGATCTATCACACCCGATCATCACATGGTGCTTCGAAACGACGAACTTTAGCAACGGTGCACAGTTAGGGGGAACACTTTCTTGAAATTATTATAAGGGATCATCTTATTTACTACCGTCGTTCTAAGTAAACAAGATGCATAAAACATAATAAACATCACATGCAATTATATAAAGTAGTGACATGATATGGCCAATATCATATAGCTCCTTTGATCATCTTGTCACCGGCATGACACCATGATCTCCATCATCATGATCTCCATCATCGTGTCTTCATGAAGTTGTCACGCCAACGACTACTTCTACTTCTATGGCTAACGCGTTTAGCAATAAAGTAAAGTAATTTACATGGCGTTCTTCAATGACACGCAGGTCATACAAAAAAAATAAAGACAACTCCTATGGCTCCTGCCGGTTGTCATACTCATCGACATGCAAGTCGTGATTCCTATTACAAGAACATGATCTCATACAACACAATATATCATTCATCATTCATCACAACTTCTGGCCATATCACATCACATGACAATTGCTGCAAAAACAAGTTAGACGTCCTCTAATTGTTGTTGCATCTTTTACGTGGCTGCAATTGGGTTCTAGCAAGAACGTTTTCTTACCTACAAATAACCACAACGTGATTTTGTCAACTTCTATTTACCCTTCATAAGGACCCTTTTCATCGAATCCGCTCCAACTAAAGTGGGAGAGACAGACACCCGCCAGCCACCTTATGCAACTAGTGCATGTCAGTCGGTGGAACCGGTCACACGTAAGCGTATGTGTAAGGTTAGTCCGGGCCGCTTCATCCCACAATACCGCTGAAGCAAGATAAGACTAGTAGCGACAAGCAAGTTGACAAGATCTACGCCCACAACAAAATTGTGTTCTACTCGTGCAATAGAGAACTACGCATAAACCTGGCTCTGATGCCACTGTTGGGGAACGTTGCAGAAAATTAAATTTTTTCCTACGGTTTCACCAAGATCCATCTATGAGTTCATCTAAGCAACGAGTCAAGGGAGTGAGTTTTCATCTACATACCACTTGTAGATCACGTACGGAAGCGTTCGAGGGAGCGGTGATGATGGAGTCGTACTCGACGTGATTCAGATCACCGATGACCAAGTGCTGAACGGACAGCACCTCCGCATTCAACACACGTACGGTACGGGCGACGTCTCCTCCGTCTTGATCCATCAAGGAGGAAGGAGAGGTTGAGGAAGACAGCTCCACCGGCAGCACGACGGCGTGGTGTTGGTGGAGAAGCAGTACTCCGGCAGGGCTTCACCAAGCTCGTGACGGAGGAGGAGAGGTGTTGGGGAGGGGAGGGCCTGCGCCTTGGCTTGGTTGTGCAGCCCTCCCCTCACCCCTCTATTTATAGGGGAAGGGGCAAGGGGGGCCGGCCCCTCTAGATGGGATCTAGAGGAGGGGCGGCGGCCAGGGAGGGGGGACTTGCCCCCCAAGCAAAGGGGGGAGCCCCCTCTAGGGTTCCCCCCCAACCCTAGGCGCATGGGCCCAAGGGGGGCGCGCCCAGCCCTCCAGGGGCTGGCTCCTGCCCCATGCAGCCCATGTGGCCCCCCGGGAGGGGTGGCCCCTCCCGGTGGACCCCCGGAACCCTTCCGGTGGCCCCGGTACAATACCGGTATGCCCCCGAAACTTTCCGGTGTCCGTTTGACAACTTCCCATATATAAATCTTTACCTCCGGACCCTTCCAGAACTCCTCATGACGTCCGGGATCTCATCCGGGACTCCGAGCAACATTCGGTAATCACATACAAGTCTTCCTAATAACCCTAGCGTCACCGAACCTTAAGTGTGTAGACCCTACGGGTTCGGGAGACATGCAGACATGACCGAGACGGCTCTCAGGTCAATAACCAACAGCGGGATCTGGATACCCATGTTGGCTTCCACATGCTCCTCGATGATGTCATTGGATGAACCACGATGTCGAGGATTCAAGCAACCCCATATAATATTCCCTTTGTCAATCGGTACGTTACATGCCCGAGACTCGATCGTCGGTATCCCAATACCTCGTTCAGTCTCGTTACCGGCAAGTCACTTTACTCGTACCGTAATGCATGATCCCGTGACCAAGCACTTGGTCACTTTGAGCTCATTATGATGATGCATTACCGAGTGGGCCCAGAGATACCTCTCCGTCATACGGAGTGACAAATCCCAGTCTCGATCCGTGTCAACCCAACAGACACTTTCGGAGATACCTGTAGTGTACCTTTATAGTCACCCAGTTACGTTGTGACGTTTGGTACACCCAAAGCACTCCTACGGTATCTGGGAGTTACACGATCTCATGGTCTAAGGAAAAGATACTTGACATTGAAAAAACTCTAGCAAAATGAACTACATGATCTTGTGCTATGCTTAGGATTGGGTCTTGTCCATCACATCATTCTCCTAATGATGTGATCCCGTTGTCAATGACATCCAATGTCCATAGTCAGGAAACCATGACTATCTGTTGACCAACGAGCTAGTCAACTAGAGGCTCACCAGGGACGTATTGTGGTCTATGTATTCACACATGTATTACGATTTCCGGATAATACAATTATAGCATGAATAAAAGACAATTATCATGAACAAGGAAATATAATAATAATGCTTTTATTATTGCCTCTAGGGCATATTTCCAACACCATCGTGACAAACAATCCAACACACAAGCACACAAAAGGCAAACAAAAAAAAGAGGGCAAATAAAACGGCAAGGTGAAGTGGGGAGAAGGAAACGAGAGGCAAATGGCAAATAATGTAATGCGAGGGAGATGAGTTTGTGATGGGTACTTGGTATGTCTTGACTTGAGCGAAGACCTCCCCGGCAACGGCGCCAGAAATCCTTGCTACCTCTTGAGCACTGCATTGGTTTTCCCTTGAAGAGGGAAGGGTGATGCAGCAAAGTATCGTAATTATTTTCCTCAGTTGTTGAGAACCAAGGTATCAATCCAGTAGGAGGCTCCTCAAAAGTCACACGCACCTACACAAACAAATAAGAACCCCGCAACCAACGCGATAAAGGGGTTATCAATCCCTTCATGGTAACTTGCAAAAGTGAGATCTGATAGAGATAATAAGATAAGATAAATATTTTTGGTATTTTTATGATATAGATTGGAAAATAAAAGATGCAAATAAAAGTAGATGGGAAACTTATATGATAAAAGATAGACCCGGGGGCCATAGGTTTCACTAGTGGATTCTCTCAAGATAGCATAAGTATTACGGTGGGTGAACAAATTACTATCGAGCAATTGATAGAAAAGTGCATAGTTATGAGAATATCTAGGAATGATCATGTATATAGGCATAATGTCCGTAACAAGTAGATCGAAACGATTCTGCATCTACTACTATTACTCCACACATCGACTGACTCATGCCTGCATCTAGAGTATTAAGTTCAAGAAGAATAGAGTAACACATTAAGAAAGATGACATGATGTAGAGGGATAAACTCAAGCAATATGATATAAACCCCATCTTTTTATCCTTGATGGCAACAATACAATAGTGCCTTGCTGCCCCTGCTGTCACTGGGAAAGGACACCGTAAGATTGAACCCAAAGCTAAGCACTTCTCCCATTGCAAGAAAGATCAATCTAGTAGGCCAAACCAAACTGATAATTCGAAGAGACTTGCAAAGATAACCAATCATACATAAAAGAATTCAGAGGAGATTCAAATATTTCTCATAGATAAACTTGATCATAAACCCACAATTCATTGGATCTCGACAAACACACCGCAAAAAGAGTTACATCGAATAGCTCTCCAAGAAGATCAAGGAGAACTTTGTATTGAGATTCAAAGAGAGAGAAGAAGTCATCTAGCTAATAACTATGGACCCGAAGGTCTGTGGTAAACTACTCACAACTCCTCGGAGAGGCCTTGGAGATGATGTAGAGGCCCTCCGTGGTCGATTCCCGCTCCGGCGGAGCGCCGACGAAGGCTCCAAGATGGGATCTCGCGGATACAGAAGGTTGCGGCGGTGGAAATAGTTTTTCATGGTACTCCTGGATGTTTTCGGGGTACGTGGATATATATAGGAGGAAGAAGTATGTCGGTTGAGCCATGAGGGGCCCACGAGGGTGGGGGGGCGCGCCCACCCCCTTAGGTCGCACTGGGCACCCTCGTGGCCGCCTCATTTGCTGCTTGACATCCACTCCAAGTCTCCTGGATTACGTTTGTTCCAAAAAGATCGCTCCCGAAGGTTTTATTCTGTTTGGACTCCGTTTGATATTCCTCTTCTCCGAAACAATAAAATAGGCGAAAAAACAGTAATTCGGGCTGGGCCTCCGGTTAGTAGGTTAGTCCCAAAAATGATATAAAAGTGTAGAGTAAAGCCCATAATCATCGAAAACGGGTAATATAATAGCATGGAACAATAAAAAATTATAGATACGTTGGAGATGTATCATTGTGGACGTCCCATAGGTGGATGTGCACCATTATATGTGATAATAGGGTCATCGGAATCTGGATGATTCGGGTATATGTGGAGTGGCACAACATCAGAATAGTTGTCACATATTTGTGCCGGTATTCTTGCCTGTCTTGCAAATTCGGTCTGCCGAGTAGACCAAATTCGGTCTGCTGAATAGTTATCAAATATATAAAGTATTTCCACATTGGCCAAATCGATCACTTGCATGGGCCATGCCCGCATAGTGGGACGCCACGCTCTACTGATGCAAAGCTGCCAGGTGTGTCACATAATTGCAGAGATTGAGGCTTTAGCTAAGAATTATGTTCATGTAATCGTTTTATTACAATAAAGCAAGTGGCATACAAATTTGGATTATAACACATACTTATTCATTATCTAGAGCCTCCTGTAGGACTGGTGCCATGATGAAGTACAAAGCTTTTGCAAATTCTTGCATGCGGCCATCGGGTCGATTGGCACCGGTGTATATGATTAGTGAATCTTCACTCTGCGGGTGCCGAGGATACAATGCATAATGGTATGATGTCTAAAAATCCGTCACATATCTTTGCTGAGATTTTAACTTGCCTTGTGGATTGCTTCTGTTGAGTGCTTATCTGCTGATGGGCCATGTTAAACTGCCACTGTTTGGTATAGGCCCGTTCATGTGAGGGAATCAGTCTTCTTCGGTCCAAAGAAAAAGAAGAAATCAAACTTCTCTTTGTAGCTTCAAACACACAATAATTGTACATGTTGATGATACTATTGTAATGACTACATATACTATGTCATAAGGATGGTGGGAGTAATGAGCATTTGTTTTGTGTCCATGTAAGTGTTGATGCTATCACTTAACTGGTGTGGCAATTCCATGTACATTTTTAAATGGTGGCCTTTGTTTGCAAGCAAGCCTTACGACCTTTATTGCTAGTGTCAGACATATCACTCTGGGTTCGGAGCCCATGACAGTTGAGTTGCAAAGGACAAATGCAGGGGCATTCAACAATAAATTGCTAAATAGCAAATGCCAGGTGCTCCCTACACGTCTGAGTCTGAAGTGTTTCTCGGTGCAGAAATGCTGGTGGCGTTGGTTAAATATTTGTGTAGTAGTATTTACATCCTACACGTCCGAAAACTTACAAAATTAGTAGAGATCATTAGCTGAGGGTGCAAAACCAGGTAATAGGGCATAAATGCAACTAAATATATATACTGTGCGCACGAATTTTCTGCAAAATGCCTTACCGATAGTGAGGTATCATGTTGCCATTTTAGTCGGCAAATAGCACTCTTCAAATTGCATCTTTTATGATAGGTTTGCTATTGCTTGTGCAATATATTTTTAAACCATTTACCCAACTTCATGTAGTATCTTGTTTTGCTCTGGACAAATACTATGACGTGCCAATGTTAGTGTTGAATTATTGTGAGTTGTAGGTATTCTTAAAAGAATTGAAGGAAGAGAACCTCTAGAACATTTGTTGTACTATATGGGGTTAAAAGAAAGAGAACCTCACAGGATGTTTGCCTAGTTTTTTATGCTTCTACAATATGGGCTCTGTAGTGTTTCCAACTGATGGTATGAGTGCAGGGATAAAAGAACAAATATTGGACTCTACCATGCATCCGTGAGTAATTGTTTGCAAAAAAACATGTAAAAACAATTAAGAAAATAATGATTCCAAGGATATGATGTATATATCGTACCACTTAATTTTGAATGCATCAGATTCTTATATGGTTAAAAAATGCAGAGGAAATTTTCCACAAATGGTCATTTGTGCAATCCAGGGAGACTTCTAAGCAGAGTACGTAGGAGCCCAAGAGAGAGAAAAATGACCCATGTGAAAAAAAATCTAGGTGCAAATCTGTTATTGTTGAAGGTGAGTTGTGTCTTTTCAATCAAAGAAGATAAATAATTCGTACTTCAGCCAGAGAGCATCCCATGGTGCTCATCTGAGGGTTTATGTTTTGTAGATTCTCAGAAGTTTTTTTTATGTGCTGATTGTGCTAATATACAGCTGACACGTGGTTTAATTCGGGATTTGACTGGGTACTCTCTGGGTGTGTGTAGGAATTATTGGTGGTTTGTTTGACATCCCTTTACATATGCCGTTGGAACTTTTTTTAATATTTGCTGTCAGCTCCATGCATGTGGAGGTGATGTGACTATGTCACGGCTTAATTACTTGGACCAAGAATTGCCGGGTGGTTGGTTTCTACTAGAATGTGGGGACGTGCTTGCATGCATGGTTTGCTTACATGCATGCGACAGCTGTTTTCTATATATTTTTCTGGCTCGATGAGCGTAGCGATCGGGAGAAGATGTGACCGCAGTTCTTGAGGTGTGCCTTGTAGCCGAACCGGACGGTGTAGTCCTTGCGCAGCGGGCGCACATCCACTGCCGCTGACTACCATGCTTGCACCAGAAGTGCTTCTTGATCCGCACCAGATCGCTTAGCGCGGTTCCACCGACGGCGGCACAAAGTGACATCCGGCGGCGGGATGGGAGAACGACGACACGTTCTGTCCGACTCCAACAGCGCCCTCAACAATTTTGCAAGTCCTCAGCATCGATGGACAGCATGAGTCGAATCAAACTTATAACAAGAGAAGAATTGATCGAGCGGACAACGCTCCGACGGCCCACAGGCGGACCCGCCCGTGACAAAAGAGCACCTGAAGAATCATGGGCAGCAACAGAACACCGCACAGCCGCACGACGAACCCGTCCATTAGTACCACCCCGATCATGACACAGACGACTAATAACAGCAACCAGAATTCCAAGGGAATGACCTCGGCGACGGGCGCATGTCCATGTCTTCCGCTGATGGCCATTGTGATCATGAATTGTGTGCAGACGATGAATTCACCAGTGGCGGCGGCAGCCGTGATGGTGAGGATGTCAACGGAGGCCTGGCTTTAACCGCCGATGGCGGCGACGAGGTGTTCGGCTGGCCGCACTCCGCGCCGTCGGTGCCCATGGACTCTGACGCCCCACGCACTACGGGACCGCCAGCGTCGCCGCGGACGCCATGATCATGTTGGCGTCCTGCGAACGCAATCGCCATGTCAAGCGCCCAACACGCAGCGGTGCACGCCTGCCAAGCTGCTCGGATCGACGTATGCCCAACCGACATGCGACGGCAGGGGGGGGCGATGGCCTGCTAGGCGGGAGCGGGCTTGAGCTGAGACGCCGCGGCTTGAGGTCTGCCTCGCTATGACGCCCATATGCACGCCACCATTGCCTCCTCTCCCCAATCGTGCTCTCCACGCGAGCCTCCGCATGTCGTGGACGCCATCCGGGTACGATGGCAGCCGATGGAGACCGAACGATGGGAGCTCTGGCAAGACGCGGTCCGGAGGCGAGGTCGGACATGGCCTCGCTAGTTTGGTGAGGTACGGCAAACACATTGGTGAGGTCCAAAAGCGATGGGGCAGAGCCTTTTATGCAGGCGCGTACAGTGAGAAGAGGTGTCACGGCTGCGTGAGACGGTGGAGGCTTTCGCTGGAGTTTTCCAGATAGAACACGCAGCTTGTACACATTCGAAGGGCCAATCACGTGTCGATGTCGCTAACAGCCAGCACATACCAACCAAAAGAATATCTACAACTGCATAAACGGGAAAATCTCCAGATTGCACCGATCTACCAGACTCTCGAACCAACGCAACGAAGCGGTACCGCTCTATGAAACAGTGACAGGTGCTACACGACCCAACAACCAATAGAAAACCAGAAAGCGACCTGGGCCACACTAGTAGAAAACAGGGCATACGTCCGGGCCAGATAAGCCCATTAGTCCCGATTCGCTCACGAACCGGTACCCATGGGCCCATTTGTCCCGATTCGTGAGGCCAAGGGCTTGCCGGGCCTCGTGGGGCCACTGGTCCCGATTCGTCTGGCCTCTTTGGTCCCGGTTGACGGCGCGAACCAGGACCAACGGGACCTGCTCCTGGCCCACCACTACTGGTACTGGGTTGTGGCCTGAACCGGTACCAAAGCGTTGTCTTTCGGACCGGGTCAGACCACAAACCGGTACCAATCCAGCCAGGGGAGAGGGCTTTTGTGTAAAAGCAAAAAGCAAAAAGAATTTTCATAAAATAAATAAAAAAGCAAAAAAAGACAAGAAAATAAATAAGTAGAAACAAAATAAAATAAATAATTAGAAACAAAAAAACTCTAATAAATAAGTAGAAATAAAATAAACTTTAATAATGTAAAATAAATAAACTATAATAAAATAAATAAAAATAGCAACAACAGGTAGAAACAAAATAAAATGAATAAAGAAAAAAAGAAAGAATTTTCATAAAATAAATAAAATAAGCAAAAAAGAAAAGAAAATAAGTAAGTAGAAACAAAATAAACTTTAATAAATAAGTAGAAACAAAATAAACTTTAATAATGTAAAATAAATAAACTATAATAAAATAAATAAAAATAGCAACAGCAGGTAGAAACAAAATAAAATGAATAAAGCAAAAAAGAAAGAATTTTCATAAAATAAATAAAAGAAGCAAAAAAGAAGAAAGAAAATAAGTAAGTAGAAACAAAATAAACTTTAATAAATAAGTAAAAACAAAATAAAAATTTATAAAACCTGGAGTATTATTGAAACTAAAATTATATAAAATTTATGCAACTAAAATTATCAAAGTATTTTCTGTTCAAAATAGTAAAAGAAAAAAGAATTTTCATAAAGAAAATTTTTGTTAGAAACTTTAATAGCACTAACAGAAACTAGTGATTCACACAAATATCAAAAACTAGTGATTCACATAAATTTCAAAAAATTCAAATTTAAACTATTCAAATTGGAAAACAAATGGCACTAACAGAAAATTTATAATTT
Organism: Triticum aestivum; assembly: GCF_018294505.1. Taxonomy (NCBI): domain Eukaryota; kingdom Viridiplantae; phylum Streptophyta; class Magnoliopsida; order Poales; family Poaceae; genus Triticum; species Triticum aestivum. Next base: position 661,398,685 of record NC_057795.1, read on the forward strand.
TTATTACCTAAAAGCAAAAGGAACTAAAAAATAAAGCAAAAAACAAAAGAAAATAAATAATGCAAAAAACAGAAGAAGAAAAAACTGGGAAAAAAAATGCCACCTACTGGGGCACTACGGCCTGAATATGATTAGAAACCCTACCATGGTCCAGGATTCAGGCCCGCAGAAGGCCCAGTAGGCCCAACAGTCATAGAAGTGACAATTAGGCCCGTAAGCCTGCAATCAAGAGGAGATCGAGAGGGGTGCGACAGTGGGGCTTATAAACCACTGCGTGCCCCTCTCAACTAGCGAGGTGGGACTAAACTTTTTGGCCACGGGCAACACGAGCTTTGGTCCCGGTTGGTGGCACCAACCGGGACTAAAGGTCCCCTTTGGTACCAGTTAGTGGAACCAACCGAGACTAATGCCACCCTTTGGTCCCGGTTGGTGCCACCAACCAGGACCAAAGGCCTCTGCTTCCCGCCCTTTGGGCTGCTGAAAAGAGACCTTTGGTCCCGCTTGGTGGCACCAACCGGGACTAAAGGGGGGCATTGGTCCCGGTTGGTGCAACAAACTAGGACCAATGCTTCGTCTATATAAACAGCGCTTGCGAAATTTTCGTTTCAGTTCCTCATTCTCCCACCGCGCCCATCGCCGCCGTCCTCTGCCCCGTCGCCCGCACCCATCCCGCGCAGCCCCGACCCCGTCGCCCGCGCCCGTCGCCGACGCCGCGCTCTGCCCCGACCTCACCGTCGCCGCCCTCTGCCCCGACCTCGTTGTCGCCGCCCTCTGCCGCCTAGTGAGCCCTCCCTCTGCCGACCTCTGCCGCGCGCCGCCACCCCGACCGGCCTGCTCTTTGCATTGATGTATAATTTTTTTGTTCATTGATGTATGTATATATGGATGTTGTATGTATATGTATATATATGCAGATGTATGTATGATCCATGGATATGTATGCATTGATGTATGATTTTTTTTGTTCATAGAATTTTTTTTAATTTTTGTCAATTTATTAGTAAGTGCTTAGTATATAGTTGAACTAGTTGATTTAATAAAACTACTTTATTTTATTATAGAAGTAGTTTATTTTTAGTAAGTACTACTTTATTTTATTTATAGTAAGTGCTTAGTAGTTGAACTAGTTGATTTAATAAAACTACTTTATTTATTATAGAAGTAATTTATTTTTAGTAAGTACTACTTTATTTTATTTATAGTAAGTGCTTAGTAGTTGAACTAGTTGATTTAATAAACTAATTTATTTTACTATAGAAGTAGTTTACTCTTAGCAAGAAAACTAATAGAACTTGTTTATTTTTTTTAGTTCTTATTCCCGCATTTACGTCGACGATGCCTATCCCGCATCCTCATTGTCGACTCGGCGGAGGAGGCCTTGATCAGAGGGGGCATGTCCGGGACTGGGCTCCGCCGGGCTGGTATTGGGAGGTGCTACCTTCCGGGGGGTGTAGGTTGGTGAGGAGCCAGTCCGTCATTGACCCGATCCTTGTTTGGTGGCGGTCGCGTGGGCCAGTGACGGTGCCGAGGCTTCCGGACACCGCGGAGGTGGTACGTCACAGTGTCAGCGAGGAGGACGAGCACGTCCGTCGCTACATGGTTGCGTTGGAGGGCAGGTTCGACAATACCTGGCAGGTTCTTCAGGGACCTCACTGGAGCTATGATCCTGTGATGGTTCCTTCTTTTTGGGTGTCCACCGCCCGCGCCGATACCCGTCGGGCGCTACAGTTCTAGCTGTATTAGCAATGCTATATGTATGATAGTATTCGAGGTGTATTAGTGATAATATTCCACGATGTACGGACGCAAGAGATGATGTAGTTTTGCTTATAACTAGATCATTGATGGCGTGCGTTGCCGCGCCCGTCTATTTGTGTAATAAGATGATAGAATTTTTATAAATATATTTATACAAAGAAACTCAAGTACAAGTTAGGAATTGAGGGAGATTGTACACACTAAAAGCTCCCACACATACAAATCGACTTGATATGGCAGTTTGCATGACAATCTTAGAATGAACCAAATATAAAATCAAAATGTAACATGTAGATGCACTTCCAATGATGAATTTAATCATATGGTCCACTTTACTGTTGGCAAGTTATCAAAGTGAAAAGTAAAGTTGGTGATACCGAAAAATATTTGATAGTACTATTTCATTGACGCAGAAACATCTAAAAGGGAGCAACAATTAAAGGGGCATATACTTTATAATTTCACCAACACGCATACTACTCATCAGTAATATATGGCCGCATGAATTAAATCATTAAATGTTGTGCACCAGCCCCCCTCTATTTGGCAAAAATAGCTCATGCAAATTGGTGATCAACAATACCATCATGTCCTTAAATTGAAGTAGATTAGACGGAATGGGGGGCGAATCCATCACAAACTCGAAGCAATCTGCGGTTATCTTCTTGCAAGCATTTGCCATCACAAACTGAAGCAATCTGCGGTTATCTTCTTGCAAGCATTTGCAAAATCTGAGACTGCAACCCTTTGAACTTCCCAAAAAACGCATCCAATTAGCAAATACAGTAAATTCTCAACACAAAAACAAAAAACTGAGGGAAGTCAATGGACGACAACATCTTGATATCTATACATGCCTGCAAGCATTGTATCAGCTGCCTCCACAATACCTCATATAACAAAATATGATCACGTAAATCATGTAAGGTCAATGTGATTGTTTGGTTAGGTTGTCAGAGTTATTATGTTATGTTCCCAGTTACTACATCATGGTAATCGGTTGCAGCAAGCAGGGAGCACAATACAAGAAGCAAGCCGTGGCGGACGATTGCGTCAACAGGGAGTTGCACGGCACTAAATTATTAAGTGATGGCGCATATGGAGAGCAGCATCTCGTCGGGGCTAGCCACCATGCCATCTCCAATGTCGACCAACCATACAAGCACATGCGCCGCAGTTCCAACAGGAAGTACCTCCCTACATCCACCAGGCGTAAGACCACTTCACAGAGGTCCTTCAACGACATGCACCAGTATGCCTCCCCTCGGGGCATGACCTCATCGGGTGGAAGAAAACGGGTCTAGCGACACAAAAGAGCAATTATCTCCAGACATGGCAGCAAAATCAATGAATTTCTAGTGATGTTTTTCAAACAAGCATAGAAACTAAAGCATGAGCAATAGTCTAGAGAATAAATGAAGGATGTTTTTGAAACAAGCTAGTTCAAGCGCTTATTTGCAATACAGATGGAGGGAAACAAAAACATGAATAAGTAAACAGGATTCAGAGAATATACATGATAGTTAATAGCAAGACTAATACTAATGGTGTTTAGATGAGACTCTTTTGCAAAACAAAACTCCAGGTAAGTTGTGGTTCAATTTTGTAGCACGAACAGAAAAAATAAAAATATTAACTCCTCTATACACACATCTAGTTGACAGCTCAAGAACCCATACAGTGCAAAGCAACTAATATTTTTCAAAAGAACAAAGAAACTCTCATTTTGTATGGATATTATTCTATACACCAACCCCATAACAAGAAAACTGACACTGATGTAGCAAATCGTAGAGTTTCAAACTTCTGTTAACTTCGGACAACTGGGACTATGCTGGTTAGAAACAAAACATAATCCAAGCCATAGGAAAGTTCAAATGGGGTAAAATAGATAAAGTAAAAACATGATGACTCATGACTGCATACTTCCACGTTACATCGATCTGAAAATATTCATCTTATGAGTTCAAGCTCTATTCAAGAAACTGGATTGTCTTATGACTATGAGTTCAAGCTCTATTCAAGAAACATGACAATAATTTGGCATAAAAAATTTAACATTAGGACATAATTAATGCATCTCTTCTTCATGACATTGATGCGATTATGAGTCCAGACCACAATAGCAAGTTTCTGGACTGCTCTCCTATGAAATGTCTTTGTACGGTAGAAATAAAAGTAACAGACATTGAGTAGTCTAAAAAAGCTACTCCCTCCGTTCGTTTTTATAAGGCGTTTCAGACAGCTGGGTTTGAACTGTTTAGTACACTGTCTGAATTTGCTAAAACGTCTTATATAAGTGAACAGAGGGAGTAAAGAAAATAATATTCTTCTGGGTCTCCTTCCAATTTCCAAGACAAGAACCATTTCTTAAAATGACAAATAGAACAGCAGAGCTGACCTCTTGCCCGTGCCGGGCGTCAGGCCTTCATTGCCTCGGTCCACTCTGGCTTTCGGTGTTCCAGGCTTCCAGCACGAACTGCTTATCGCACCATTCCTGTCACACAAGTTCCGCAAAACAATATACAACACGTTGATTTATTCCTCTACTAACATCAGCAATAACTCGCTTGCCTCCCCTCATTAACAGTTTAAGACAGCAGTAAGGCCTTGATATAACCTCAGTTTAACACCACCGAGCCAACAGACAATTCAGCTAATACCAAAAATATATTCTCAACAGCCTACCAATCGTAGGGTCAGTCAAGTGGACCTCCCCGATGTGCAGCTTGTACAGGATGGTGGTCTTGCCCGCTGCATCCATCCCAAGCATCACTACCTAAAAATGGAGTATCACCCAAACGAAAACAATTAAATGAGTTGAAGAGAAAGGACCAACATGATACAGCACGGGCAGTTCTTTAGCATCAAAAGGGCGAGGGTGCTCCCGGAACCTGGACAACAGCGACCTCCACGGCGGCGGCGTGGTGTCCTCGATGCGGCAGCGACCCGCGTAGTATTAAATTTGATAGCAAAACCTGAAAGGAGTAATTACCTGTCCAAAAGCCATTTCAGATGATGAACGACTGAGCACGAGAATGGACAATCGGAAGCTGCAGAATCTACCCAAATCAATTGTCAACGTGTAGCATGAACATCACCTGCACATATTTTTGTTGGGAGAGGATATGAGTATCTTTTTTTTTGAGACGACACGAGGACATTGACGCAATTTGCAGGTAGCATACCAGAGCATGTCCCGAAGAAGATGTTGCTGCTGGAGTAAGATGTGCATAGGCAGCCAGGGAGGGAAGCATTATATAGTACCTGCGAGGTTTGCGATTTACCAGGCATTAAGCAAATGAAGGAATGATAATAGGCCTGAATGAATGAATGAATGATAATAGGCCATAATCCGATAATCGTGAGCTTGAAGGAGAGCGCAGTAGTTTCCAGCAGAACAATGCCATGATTGCGAGATTGAAGCAGAGGAGAGAAGTTACCAGTACACCAGGCGTCTCTCCCTCGCCCGCAACTCACACCTCTGGATTGGATCGGCTCGACTCGGATCCTGCTCCGTCGGTCGCTGGGATCGACCGGATGGACTCCTCTTCCCCTAGATCCCGCTCCTCCGGTCGCTGGGATCGATCGGATGGACTCGATCCCATCCCTGACCTTTGGTGGACGGACGCACCCCGGCTGTCTTCGATGGATGGAACCGTCCGCCCCTCTCTGCGGCTCGATTCCGGATCGATGCGCTCCCGTTCCCCTCCTTCGATTAGGGTTCGCTAGTTTTTTTGGTTGGGCTCGCGAGTAAAGCCGACACGGTCGCTCTCCCTCCTTCGGATTCGAAATGGGCGACCGGCTCGCTCAAGGCCCGATGCACCACAGGCGGCTGTTTCGGCCCGTGGAGCAGCAGCCTACAAGACAGCCGGGCCATTAACACAGATCGCGGAACAGATCGCCACAGGCACGAAATTAGACGGCCAGGAAGTCCCAGATCGAGAAAATGGACGGCTGAAAACGCAAATCACTATGGGAGCTCGGTTTAGGTGCGGTTATACTGTCCTTAATTGAATGCATGCTAATTTGAATACTACTTTATTTTACAATTTGGTTTTGCTAAAATTGGAGAGCACTATGCAAGACGTATGCATTTGATTAGTTGATAGCTTATGGGGTTTTCATTTTTGCCGAAATCTAGGAGCCCCCTCCATCATCCCCGCCGTCGTCCCCATCACCGACCCCCCTCGGACCTCGAGGTGAGACTAGCCAAATCTCCCTGTCAATATGAGTCCTATAAGATATTTTGAAATGTTTTTGCTCATATTTTCAACCATTGAAATGGCCATCAAGTTTGAATGCTCATATGAAGTAGATAAACATATATATTTCCTTGCCGGCAAATTTCAGGCGTTTGATATGTCCTTTTTTAGAAAGATAATTAAATGATATTTTGGGTTGACTTTAAGTCTGTCGAGTCTCCACCATATATGAGAGGACGAAGAACCCCGACTGTTGTCGTGGGGATAGCTTCTCCTTCGTTCCCGTGTGCTAGACAATTTGGTGTAATGCACTCGGGAACGAAAGAAGGAGCTACCATAACCGACGGTCGCAAATGTCAGAGAGGAATCAGTGAGGGAGAATCTCCACCATATATATATGAGAGGACGAAGAATCCCGACTGTTGTCGTGGGGATAGCTTCTCCTTCATTCCCGTGTGCTAGACAATTTGGTGTAATGCACTCGGGAATGAAAGGAGGAGCTACCATCACCGACGGTCGAATATGTACACCACGTGACCTGAGAGTTTTCAAGAAAAGGGTCAACAGACCAATAGTCAATCCGTGATGAATAATAATGATCTAATTTAGGTTTTTTAGTACATATATTTAATTGTACAAGTTTAATATTTGAATTATGAACATAGGAAATGTCGTACTCGAACGATGAAAACCGCCCGGGGGAGTGCGACTGGTGCCACAACGACCGAGGTATGTGCGGCAGGTTCCTTGAGCTGGACGAAAATCGGCGCTTCAGCATTAAGCTTGAGGAGGCCTTTGATGTTGAAACGGTACGCAACGACAACAAGTGTTTTTTCGTAATTATAAGCACGACTTCTACTATTTCAATGTGTGCTTTTCATCTTTTCCAATTCGACTAGCTTATCCCATGTTATGCAAGACGCTATGTTTTGGAGAGGATGGGTTTTGAAGACCATGAAAGTATGGAAACAAAGAAAATTCACATAAGGACCCATCATGGTGTGGATTTTGAAGTAAAGCTGTACAATTCTGAGAGTGTAACCATTTTTGGTTGCAAAAATTGGGAAGCACTTTGCAAGACATATGGTCTTGATGAGGGTGTGCTTGTCACCATGGATTTTGGTGATCCTAAAATCGAGCAAGACAATATGGATATTTGGGTCCTTGTTGATACGCCTCCAATTCTACCGCTATGTGAGTTTTTCAAACATAGTTATTAGCTAATTTATATTGTTTATTTCAAAATAGTTGACAACTTATTTCCATTGACAGCTTATTTTCATTCTTCAAAGAATGTGCGGAAGATGGTAAACAGAACCTACTACACCGAAGGCTCCGAATTAACTTATCAGGAGAAAAATCATCTGATCACATTTTGTACTGATCTTGAGAATTACAATATCTACAATTAAACTCCTCAACATTATGGTCAATACGTGCCACTAGTGCACGTGTTGAACTACGGTAACTACCATGGAGATACCCTGGTAAGATTTTTGACTATAACGACATCCATGCATCTTTTGCATACTTCTAAAACTAGTACATCATTGCTAACTACGAAGTTATTACTATGTTTTTCAACAGATAATCCCGAATGATTGTGTGCCTCATCTGATGTATCAGCATGGTCGCCTTGATGTTTTGAACATACAGTCAGGTCATCCTACGAATCTCAACTGTCCATACTGAATTTCTAAAAAAAGTGAAGACATGACAATCAAAGAATGAAAAAAATGTATGGACAGTCGTAAGTAGGTTCTTGGAAGCAAAAGGAAGCGAAGCACAAGAATTGGAGACAGGATGATCTCCATTCTCCATAATGGAGAGTCAGGGTCTATATTATTTTATGCTATTTTACCTTAAAGAGGGTATTTAGGTCCTACCTAATACTGATGATCATGTGCTAAGAACATTTAAGTAGGGTTGGTTCGATGACTATGAGGATGATGATCGTATGACTTGTTATTAATAACGAGTAGAAGTTGTATGATGATGATTAGTAGGACTTGTTATTATGATGATGCATGATGCGAGCATGAAGAGTTATTATATATCAGTGGGTGAAATGAACATGGCTTGGATTGAAGTGAAGGCAACATGCATGTGGTGCATGTCGAAAGTAGTACAATCCAAACTTGATCAAGTTAGGATTAGTATTACTTCCGACATGTACCACATGTTGCCTTCACTTCAATCTAAACCATGTTTAGGCATATCAGTAGCGTTGGTAAACCATGCACGGAGATAAGAGAGAAGTGAATAAGAGAGAACACTTCTCTCTATTAGCTAGCTAATTAACAACCTAAATTAACCCCCAAAATCACTAAACCACCCCTTAAAAAAACAAAAACCTCAGCTCCTGGCAGCTGCTGACGCGTGGATGCCTTTTGGTCCCGGTTGATGCCACCAACCGGGACCAAAGGCCCTCCTGCCTGGGCTCGCAGCGGCCACGTGGAGGCCCATCTGTTCCGGTTCATGTAAGAACCGGGACTAAAGGCTAGGGCTTTAGTGACGACCCTTTAGTCCCGGATCCACAACTGGGACAGATGGGCCTTACGAACCAGGACAAATGGCCTTTTTTCTACTAGTGCCAACAACGACAAAAATCGTCAGCGACAGGAAAACCGGGCCAACAACGGCCAATCAAAAACCCAAGAACGACAGATCGATAGCGACGGGCAACAAAGGTCGACAGCGACGAGACATCTGCACGAACAGCGGCCGGGACACAAACCGATGACCAATTGAAAAACGGAGAAGCATCGAAGCAAAAAATAGCACGTGCCACAACCACAATTGACCATGGGTCATTTTCATCCAAGTGTATCAATATTAGAGCGAAAACCTTGCCGAATATAGAGGCTTGGTTATTGTGCTATGCATATTAAAAATGTGTTTATTAACTGTTCACGAGCCCAAAAGTTTTATATATTTTCCAAAAAATATTAAAATATGAAAAAAATGGACAGCTAAAAAAGTACTTGTACGCACCGGAAAAACCTTCACGCATCTCCCCCGCCCCACATCCAAAAGAAAGTGAATAATAAGTCAACAATTATTTTTAGAACAATAGTTAGATTAGTTAACAAAGAATAAGGGGTGTGCTACACGTCGGCCGATAGATCTTTTAAAAACACCCGCAGCCTCGCGAGCCATCAGATTTGACTCAATCTAGTGGCCGAGGGTCATCCTCTAGTTCTGCAATAGAAGTCGTGTTGCAGAAGCCTTTACAATAGGGATCTTGTTGCAGAAACATTTGCAACAGAGATTGTGTTGCCAATTTTGTTTTACAGCAAAGATGATGTTGCAAAAACATCTGCAGGTTTTTCTACAACAAAGATCAAGTTGTAAAAAATTTATGCAATAGAGATAATGTATTAGGAATTGTTGTTGCGGCGGCAGCAACAGTTGCGGCTGAAGCTCGAGGAGGCGATAGCCATGGACGCCGGTGCTCCTCCGAGGCGACGGCAACCTCGTCGTCGTGCTTGCCGATGGTGGTGGTCGGAGCAGCATGGTGGCGACTGCTTGTGCTTGCCGTCAACGTGCTTGTCGGTGGACTCATTGGCGCTGGTCATGCTTGTGGGTGGCCTCGTTGGCGTGTTTGCTGGCGCAGGCCGAATCGGTGCGTGGAGGCTTTTGGCTTGACGACGAGCTCCAGATGAGCACATGAGGCGAGTGTGCTCTCGAGGGGATCCAGATCCCACAACACACAAGTTGTTGCAAAACGTAGTCTAGGTAATACATTGCTGATTAAAAATCAGATCTGGCGGCCTCAGAGACTACGGACGCACACATCGTTATTAGTCGGATGATTTGAATCATTTCCCAAAGAATAAAGGTTTGGAAAATAAAAAGACAAACAAAAAATAAAATAAGAAAAGGACAATGGAAGGGAGGGAAAAAATGTAAGGAGAGAAATACGAAAAAGGGGGAAAATACAGAGAAAAATAAATAAAACAGACAAAAGCAAAATAGGCCGGTCCATTACTTGGGGGAGCGCGTTGTAGGAAGAATAGGCCCATCAGCCTGTCAAACGGAAACGGTATATAGCCCAAGCTCCAAACTCTTCTGTGAAGCCTAGGACGGGTGCACAACAAAATCGATCAGCCGCCGGTACCGTATCGATCGCTCCTCTCCGGCGTCGGCGCGTGCTTTCCACCGGGCTGGGTGACCAGAACGAACACCGCGCGGTATCGCCGCCACCTGCGCCGCCTATACGTCGAGCACAGCCACGACGGACCACTGCATATATATAACACGAGCACAGGCAAGTGTACATGCATGTTGGCATAACTCAATCTAGGTCTCGTCGATTTGATTTCGTGGTTGGATTGCATGGAGGGCATGGTTACCAAATTTAAAAGGCTTGCATGCACCAAACCGAAGGCCAAGCAATTTGATTTGATCATAAAAATTCCCATGATCCTTAAGCATTAGATCTGCATCTTACGCCACAGGCAATATGTACGTAGTAATGTAGCTGCTATTTATTTCATTATGTTGTAGGAGTAGAAGTTTTTGATGAACTATCTTCATAATTAATGATACTCCCTCCTATCCGTATTACTTGTAGCTGATTTAGTACAACTTTGTATAGTAATATGCATTGGAGGGAGTACTATGAATCATGAACACCACAGAAAGTGACCTAATTTCTCGTTTTCTCATGTTTTTTTGACGTCTTATTTATCGGAAGTGTTTTTTTGACGTGTTCCTGTAAATACTATTCCATTTTGTGTTCACTTGGAACTCATCCACGTTCATCACCGGTACTATTTGTATCTGCAGCAGTATCCCGATTTCCGACTCTGTTGCCATTTTGGGTAAACGATTCAAAAACAAAAAAGTTAGGCCTACTTCTGACAAATTCTGGTCCATTTTCACCCTAGCTAGAGATAGATTGTTCATGGGAAATCACTTTGTTTTCCAGCGCACACACAACAAAACTATATATGCAAGCAGAGGTAGATTGCTAAGGTCTGATGGAGATATACTTCCTTTAGTACAACTGCATGTTTTGAACCATTTTAATTCTGCAAATAATTAAACAACGTCTCAGTTTTGCTGGCAACTGCTTCATTCCAAGTAAAACTGATCTTTTGATTGAGTCCAAACGTAACTTATATGCTACCATGACCAAAGAATTATTTCTTTTTTATGCTGACCTTGTCAAATTGTCCTTTCAGTAATCTGCCACAAAAGATGGATTCTAACAAGGTGATTACTGCTGCTAATCATCTAACCGACGATCTAGTGGTGGAAATCCTCTCTCGGGTGCCGTTCAAGTCTTTTTGCCGCTTTAAATGTGTATGCAAGGCATGGCTCGCTTTCCCTTCTGATCCTCACAACAACCGGAAGCTGCCAAAAAATTCCGACTGGTGTTTTGTGCAAAGGCCATAGAGGGTCTTCTATCCAAGTTGTTAACATGTCCCCAGAGGACAAGAAAATAGATGGAACTCTTAGATTCATACCACAACACCAGCAATTACAAGTTGTGGATTGTTCCAATGGCCTAGTCCTTTGCGGCTACAAGAGCTTCTATACTTTTGGAAATACTTGTCGCTTCATTGTGTGCAACCCAGCAACAAAAGAGTGGAGAGCTCTTCCTGTTTCTAACACTAACAATCACCCATATGTCTCAAATTACTCCCGTTGTACAACTTTTCTCGCCTTTGATCCGTCGTGGTCGGCACAGTTCTACGTCTTCCACTTTCTGCAGAATGCCAAAGGTCGGCCAATGGGTATAAGGAAACTTGAGGTGTTCTCTTTCTGAACTTTTCACCTGGCTAGTGGATGATGCATGGAGCTCGGATCATAGGCTACGGTTTAAGAACCCACACAGTTTTGTAGGTGGTGTGTTGCATGTGCAGACCAACAAAATAAACGAGATTCTTGTGGTTCAAGGCCTGGAGGCAATGAGTTCTGGCATGGTGCCTTGTCATTACATTATCCAGCCTCCAGAAAACTGGTTGGGTGGTTGCTTTGGCCAATCTTTGGGGGTCTTGCAGTGGGCATCTCCAGAGGAGAGTGGCCGCGTAATTAAAATTTTCCGTCTTGATGCTTATCGCCCTTGTAAGTGGTCTCTAAAGCATCGTCTTCGCATACGGGATGCATTTGAAAGGGACGACTTTGTTCCCATTGAAGAGTACCTACTGTGGTTATGTGGTTTTGAGATTGTTGCTCTTGACTTTGAAAGGGGTGTTATCTTCCTCTTTGAGAAGTATGAAAAAAAGCTTTTGTGGTACAACATCAACACTGGGAAGCTTAATGAGATCAAAGATGATCGGTTCACCCATGGATGTGAGTACTATTCTTATGTGGCATGCTACTCAAAGCTTCCGGCCTGAGGCAATTATGTGATGAACTGAGTAACATCACATTATCTGCATTATGTTTGCTGCACCATTTTTTGTCATTTGCCGTGGCTGCATGCCTCTGTTTCTCCTCTGTCAGACATAGACAAGAAACTTGTTAGGTAAATTTCTTTTGCGGAACGTTAATTAATATTCGTGTTCTTTGTGTGGTTCACGTGCGCAAGTATGTATGATTTTGTTTTCCACCGTCAAAAATAATGTTTGTAACCTGAAGGGGAAAATAGAACTGGAGGAATGACATGAGATTAAGTGTTTGACGAACATTCTGATACATCAAATCGACTGATGTTGTTCATGGTTGAGTTCGACTTTGTCTTACCCAGAATGCTAACCAATAGCATTATTATTTACTTTCTTTCTTTCACCTTCCCTGAACCGAAGAGTTCAAAAGGCGAACATAAAAAAACTGAACATTTCAGCAACAGCAGATGTAGGTGGTTGGCAAAGCTAGGGTGCGGCGGAGGGAGGTGAGCGCCGGGGTATATCACCTGTCCAGCTGCGTTCTAGCCGACGGTGGCGGCGTCAGGTGACATATCCTTCCTAAAGTCTCCGTCATGGGGTTAACTCCCCCTCCGTATCGCTCCGGGTGAAAACCTGATCTCTGGATCGGACGGTGGCGGCTACCTGTGGTCGTACACTTCTGGAAGGCACGTTTTGGAGACCTGACTTCGCTCTGGTCTGCCTCACTTCTCCATTGTGGTATTCTCATGGTGGAGGTCCCCGTCGGCTCCTAGCGGTCTTCTTCGCTCATCTGTAGTTTGTTGGCGGTGTCTGACACCTTTGTATCTTGCCTTGGCCGTGTGTGTGTGTGTTGTATGTGGTGCTGGCGTGTGTCTGTACCGGTGTCTCGGTTGTATGCGGTGATGGTTGCCTTATATATAAAGCGGGGGAACCCTTTTTCGTCAAAAGCACCGACACAACTTATAAGGATATTTTCAACGCTGACCCCCAAAGTGGAATGCCGTATTGGTCTGTGGATGAGTGGAGGTCAGTCCACGAACAATGATGCGTGAGCCGGCTATCCAAAGCTAGCCGTAAAATTTTGGTCACATTTTGAACGGAATATTATGAAATTAAATAAATTTGATGCAAATTTAAACAAACCGGATGATTTCGGTTCATACTTGGATACTTTTTACATCACCGAACGATATTTTGTTGGGTAATCTAGAACAAAAAGAAACCTAAACTACACTATACCTAACGGTCACCTCGTACGCCATGCCGGGCTGGCCGGAGGCACCGCCACCGCCGTCGGAGTTGTCGTCGTCGTGCTTCAAGCGGCAGTAGGGCTTCCCGGCCGCCACCCGGCATTCACGGATGATCTTCTTCCTTTCCTCCTGCGTCGCGTGCAATGCGGCTGAGGCCACCACGAACGTGGGCGGGAGGAGAGACAGGAGACGGGAGTTGCCGGAGGCGGCTACGACAGTGGTCTCGCGGAGAGACCACTCCTCGCAGGCTATGCGAGCTCTGGGTCCGTGAGGATTTATGGCGGCGGGGCATTGTAGTCTGCGAACTCTACCCGGCGTGCCACATTACGCTTGTCCCGCCCCCGCTCCCTGTCTGCGTACTCCTTCACCATCATGGCGCTATGTGAGGACAAGCTGATACCGCTTATGTCTTTACGACAGCTACCGAGGTGGTGATGTATGCGCCCGCACACCTTCGCCGCAATCGCGTGGGGTATGCCGCCTCCGGGCGTCAGCGGCGGCTGGTTCTCCCCGTCGCCAAAGGAGATAACGATCTCCTCCTTCATGGAGGAGCCATCTATCGAGGAGCAAGACGGCCCCGGAAAACCAGAGCGACGGCGCCGCGATCCAGAGTCGGCCGCCGATGCCGAGGCCCAGGACTTGCCTGTTGTGGGTAAGTGGAGGAAGAGGGGAGTGGCTGAGGTGCGCGGAAATGTGGAGTGGAGAGTGCGTTGTGGACATGGATGGTGTCGGCGCCTTGTTTAAATAGCCACGACCAGACGGACGGGTGGTCAACCCACTTCAATGCGATGCAACGGCCAAAGTTGGTTTCTCAGGACGGCGTGTCATTGAAGCGGCGTCGCCCCGAGTGTGGCGCGTCGGTAAGCGCCCCCCATCCGATCGCATCATGCGACATCAATGGCGACCGCTGCGGCTTTGGGCCGACATGAATGCGGCGTGGGTAGGGATGTATCCGTTGGAGAGAAAATGTTTGACAAGGTTCTGGGTGGGGTCAGGTTGCTAGACGCATGCATGCCAGTGGTCAGAATGCCCAGAAAGCCCCTCTCCCCATTTGGTTCCGGTTTACGGGGAAATGAATGTCTGGACGGGTCTACGAACGCATAACCGCATTGGATAGCAGAACATGTCCAGACCACAGGATCCGAACAGATATATAATTTGAGGGTCAACGTTGGAGATGCCCTAAGATCTACAACCGTAAAACACATCTTTTACACTAAAAGAAGGACAAGCAAAGTAATAAGCACACACAAGATACTCAAGTGTGAATCTGGCATCGCTAGAGCTTACTAAATGGTAAGGAGTGCCTTCATCAAACGATAAGGAAAAATGCCCAAAGAAGAGGTAGAAACTGAGATTTACTCTTTTATTTGTAACAATTTGTAACTTTCATACCCCCCCCCCCCCTCAGATGGTTGGGGCTGTGTGGCGGCGGTGATGTGGCTTACTAGACTTTGGTTTTTTGTTAACCGAACAAACTGAACTGAACAATTTCGTTTAATAACGTTATGTTTCTGTTTTCATTTAGATTATTTCAGCGCTTATTTCAAAGAAACCGAAAAAATAAAAAACCGAATAAACCAAACCAAATGAACCATATAAAACGAACGCCCACCCCTACCTCTATCGTTCTTTGTACTGCCATGATTAAAATTGAATAGATTGGAAGTTTCTTGCAAATAAATAAATAAATAAAGGATCTAACTTAAAAACCTACTCAACTAAGGCAAACGGTAAGTGATGGAATGGATTTCTTAGTTTGTAAAATTACCCAAATTAAACCGATGCATTAATATGCATTCACCGTAGCGCATGCATAAGCAACCACTAAATGAACAGGAATAGTAAATGCATTGACGAGGCTTTTTAATCCTTCTGCAATGATTTAATGTGTCTTGGAATTTTTATTTTTAAGAAAACCTTAGAATCTGAACAGTTATTTTTTCGAGGGGACCGAAGCTACAAATATTTTATTTTAGGGCTAGAAGCTAAACAGATTTTTTAGCCCCCAACGGACCTGGGCTGTGGTTACTCACCATTCCATCCAAACCCTAACAGATCCACTTCAGAGCAAGCAACTCTATTTTAGCCCCCATTCCGATCCGTGATGACCCCTAACGTATAGATCTATGGGCACTGTCAATTGCTCATGGTTTTCCTGTTTGGAGTGAGCGCATACACCTAGAGAGATCTGAGAGAAAAATCGTGTAAGAGAAAAAATAAACCTGTATGGAACTAGGTGACGAGTTCGCCATCTGCCATAGCCGTTCAGAGTTTCAGATAGTTAGGAACTTCAAATTGTTAGGATGGGGATGGGGATCGATAGGTAATTTCAAAAATCGGATGGCTTGGGCATAAAGATTTGCGTTCCCGCTGTAATTGGAAAATCTAGTGTGCGCGTACGTGCAAATATATCTGTGGTTCTAAAAATAGAATAGTCGGTTAATTTATCATGCATACTTGAATTTTGATAGGGAATCACATCGTATCACATCGTTTTCGAACACATGCAGTTAAGCTATATACACGTGGATGTAGATATTATGAACATACACTTTCTTGTGTACGGCATGTTTCAGACAATTTATTTATCTTCTGCAATCCTATAAACTGTAGATCAGTTTTGCTAGCAACTGCTTTGTTCTAGATAAAACATATATTCTCAGTGGATTGGATTGCATTATGACTTATCTGTTTCCACGTTCAAAAAATGGTTTCGGTTTTCGTTCTAACATAGTTGAATTTTCCTTCCAATAGACTCCCGTAAAGAGATGGATTCCAAGAAGGTGTTCACTGTTGCTAGTCTCACTGATGATCTTGTGGTGGAAGTCCTCTCCCGGGCGCCGTTTAAATCTTTTTGCCGCTTCAAATGTGTTTGCAAGGCTTGGCTTGCATTCTCTTCTGATCCACACTACCAACAGAAGCTGGTGAAAGTTCCCACTGGTCTTTTGCACCAACCACACTGGATCTCTGATTTCCAGCTTGTTAGCCTCTCTGGGAAAGACGAGGAAATTGATGCAGCTCTTACGTTCGCGCCGCACTACAAGCACTTAGAGCTTGTAGACTGTTGCAATGGCCTGATTCTTTGTCGGTACACGAGTAACTATACTTCTCTAGAGATGGGCCACTTCATTGTCTGCAACCCGGCAACACGAGCGTGGAGGGCAGTCCGTGCTCCTGAATCTCACCCTCACCCACTTGACTCAGATGGCTCCCACTGTAGAACTTTTTTGGCCTTCGATCCGTCATGGTCAGCACAGTTCTATATCATCAACATTCAAGAGAATGCCAACGGTTCGCCAGTTAGTCTCAAACTTGAGGTGTTCTCTTCTGAACTATCCACGTGGTTTGTGGATGATACATGGAGTTTTCGTCCTAGGAGACTTAATAAACCACACAATTTTATTGGTGGAGTGTTGCATGTGCAGACCATTAGTCGTGGTATTCTTGTGGTTGAAGGCATGGAGGCAATAAGTTATGACATGCCTCCCAATCATTATACTATTAAGCTTCCAAATGACCGTCGGGATGGTTGCTTTGGCGAATCAGCGGGGTTCTTGCATTACGCGTCTCCAGACGATGGTGGTCGTACAATTGCTGTTTCCAGTCTTGATTCACATCGTCCTTGCAAGTGGTCACTGAAGCATCGACTTTGTATGCGAGATGCATTTGGGAGAGACATCTTTTCTTGCAGAGAAGGGTATTTGTATGACTTCCGGATCGCCGCAATTGACTTGGAACGAGAGGTTATCTTCCTTTTTGATATGGAGGCACGGAAGCTTTTGTCATACAACATCAACAGTGGGAAAGTTAGTGTGATCAAAGATGGCTGGCTCAACTGGTTTGGGGACTATTATTCTTATGTGGCATGTTACTCAAAGCTCGCAGGCTAATGAGCCATGTATCCGAAGTAGTTAGTAGTAGCATCTCTTGTGTGCATTTTGTCTGCTGCATCTTCTCTTGTCATTCGGAGGCTGCATCCTCTGTTTCTCCTCTGTCAGACGTGCGCAGTACACTTTTAAATTATTCAGGTTCCAGTTGTGTCAAACCATGTCCCAAGTTTTGAGTTCTATTTCCATTCCACCGTAAAGAACTGGTTGGTAACAACATCACAGGGAAGACGGAATTGGAAGAATGGTTTTAACGAACAAGCTTAACTTCCTGACTAACATTCTGATTAACCTGGAAGACAAAATTGGCTGCTGTTGTCACCCAGAATGTTGACCCATAACACATTTTTTTAATATATTCTCTGAACAGAACGCTACTCAATCGCTCACTTGCAATTACTTCCATCATTTTCTTCTGGGCGTGTCGCCATACTAACAAGTGTCTATCTGTCAGAAAATTCAGAGATAGAAGAAACACAAGAACCTATCCTTTATACCGCTAGACATCTCTCTTCTCCTCTTGATCCTCCCATTATATTATACATGGGGCATGTTAATCACTAGTAATACTAGCTAAATAGCCGTGCATTACTACTGATAACAAATGATTGTATTTTGTGAACATGCATGTCAAATGGCATATTCATGTATTTTACAACCACATCATGTTGTCATGCAAACTTTCGTTTCTCCTTTTTTCGGCAACCACCATACAATCCTTTCCTTCTATTCCAGCTACACTCTCATTGTTTCATCTACTCTCTCTTAGAAAATTTACCCCATGTGTTTCATCTTCTTCAACTGCTATTAACAAAACTGAAGAATTTTTTAAAAAAATTATAGATATTTTTGAAAACAATTGGATAACATAAAGGTACTAATACTAATACATATATTGAACAAAATTTATAATTTATTGAATACCATGTCGTGGCATCCTCAATGAGCCTTCGGCGCTCGCATGGGCAACGCTAGCCATGGTGCCTGGTCGTGGCAAGGGAGCACGCAAGGCGACCTTAGCCACCACACACCCCTTCCTGATCACCTATCTCCGAGACCGAAGATTACCTCACCCTCAATGGTGCCAAAATGAGACCCTTCCTCTGTGCCTCGAATCCCTGCCGCACTGAAGCCTCGCGGCACTTGTTCCCTCAACTCTTGCACGTATAGCGTGATGGCCGCCTCCGATCGTTTCTCTGGCCTCTTCCTCCGATGTGATGTCATGCGCAATCTGTCAGCATCTCTACTCCTACTCCAGCCAGGATCTATTCATCATCCGACAACAGGCGCTGAAGCGGGAAGCGATCAAATACCAGATGGGCTAGTGGTTCGGCCAAAGCTTAACCGAATCAAGCCCAATTGGCATTTTGGCCCGGACTAGGTTGAGAGGCCATAACAGCTATTTTGTAAAAACGTGTGTGCGTGCGTCGAGACAGGAGGTGACCAGAGGCGATGGAGAATTTATCAGGAAAAGGGAGGAGCATCTATGAGCTCCCACGCACCGAGATCGCCACCGATTTCGATCAGAAGTTCAAGGATCATGGCGAGCAGTTGCTCAAATCCATGAGCAAACTCTTGGAGGCGTACAGCGCGACGCTCGAGGACTTGTTTCGGTGAGGGTCGACGGCGCTCATGCTCCGTGGCACCCGTTTTGTTGGCCACACACACACAATTTTTTTTATCATATTTTGAGGTTTCAAAAAAATTCTGAAAAATACCACACATGAACAAAGAGATGTGTAGTACATATATGTAGAATTTCATGATGAAATACGTATTAGTATGAGTTGCACAAAATAGGCTTTTTATAGTGAATAGTGCATGTGCTAGAAGTACATGATTTTGTTTTTTTTTGTCTAGCTCACACCAAAGTGTATTCCACCATTAAATTTTATAGAGATGAGAAGTGCACATTTCTATGTTCATGTGTATTATTTCAGATTTTTTTTGAAACCTTAAAAAAATGATTTTCATGCATGAATGGTAAAACGGGTGCCAGGGAGCCCTCAACTCCAAAAAACCACACTCGCAAGGAGCTTGCGCTCGACATCAAGCAGAACCAGGCAACATGAGCAAGGAAGGCTCGCCCCGTGCAATGCAGGGAACGGGCATGGAGGCCGCGCCTCAGATGCACTTGGCTTCGACAACAACCACCGGGGGAAGGCATATAACATCGATGCCCCTCCTCCAACCAGAGGTGAGCGAGATTTCACTCCATCCCCCCAAAATAATTCCATCCCGAGTCATCCAAGTTTGGATGCTACTAATACTTCTGCCTTTGGTATACACTTGGATGTTCCTGGGTTTTATGGCTCCAATCCTCGCCTCTGGCAAACACCTTGTGAGGATCAGTTTCGTCTGTGGTGTACCCCTGCTCACCGTTGAATTTCCATGGTCACGGTTCACTTTGAAGGAGCGACTGCTAGATGATTAGAATCAGCTCAGGGACGAACGCCACATGCCTCATGGGTGGAATTCTGTCAGGATCTGCAGTCCTGGTTTGGCCCTAATCAACACCAGTCCTTGATCCGCAAGTTATTCAGCATTGCTCAAATTACTATTGTCGAGGATTATGTGGAACATTTTGCTGAACCATAGGATCAGTTGTCTACTTATGAAGATATTGATAATTCCTTCCATTATACTACTTGATTCTTGATGGCCTGAAACCTGGTTCAGGATTGGTGTTATTCGGCAGAAACCGAAGGACTTGGATAGTGCTTATTATGATTTAGCACTACTACATGAGGAACTTGGAGAGGGATTGACACCGATCAGTTCAATAGGGAGCAGGAGGGCCATGCCAGTTCCTTTACCATTACCTCCAAAACCAAAACAGGCAAACGATAGTAAGTTTCAGGAATAACCAAAACAAGTTCAGACTGATGACAAATGGTCAACTCTTCATCAGTACTATCGAGCAAGGGTTTGTGTTTCGTTTGTGGTGAAAAATGGGCGCGGAACCATTTGCAGAACCATTTGTGCAAACCATGAGTGCAATTGCATTCGTGCATGAATTGGTTGATTACATGTAGTCTGGATCTGTGCAGGACTCTGAATGTTCTCAAAGTGATAGTGTTTCTTCGTCAATGCATAGTATGCAGTTCTTTGTAATTGTTGTGGGCAAGGATCCGGCTGCTTGGAAGTGAACTTGTAGAATATTACATCAGTGTTCACTTTGGTAGTACACACTCTTGGATAGCAAATTATTACCAAGATTACAAGGTATACAGGCAACAAAGGCAGTATATGTTACAACCAGATGACCCGTTGCGCCAATTGGCGCCAAGACCAACTGCAACATCCAAGCTAAGTGAACTATATGAAACATAAAATGGAACTGCATGCCAGAAGTTAAGAGGACTGTTTGAAAGATTTTTCTCTGAACCATTTACAAATGATTATGTTCATACTATGTTTCTACTTGCATTGACGATGATCATTGCAAATTGGACAACGGAAGTTACGTGAACTATTTGAAACATAAGATGGAAGTTACAACAGAGAACCTGGCATGGCTGACTAATTTTCAGATGGTAAATTACACATGTATTATTTCGCATTCCACAACATTGTGCATCTATACACATACTCATGCGGTTTCTTTTTACTCTCACGTGCCTGTAACGTTCGACCCAGTGCCTCTGCATTTCATTGATCATCGAAATGCTTTTAGAGATATCAGGCATTTTATTGTGGTACTGGACATCCAAATAATACATTAAAAAATTCTTGAATCTACAAATTTATATTGCACATTTATTATGAGATTGCTATGTTAGATACTTCATTTATATGAGTGATCTTTATTAAAAATTAATTTGCTCCTGTTGTATTTAATGAAAGATACATAAACCGAGCATAGAGTTTCTACATTTATCATGACTGTAGGAAAAGAGATATCGAACAATTAATTTGATATTGGGCATAGTAGGATCCACACATTTACTCTCGCATTAGACATACGTTGATTTGAACATTTATTAAGGTGTTGCTAGAGAACAAACCTTGCAGCCATCACATACCTACATATATCGCCATTCACCAATTCCATATGCAATCCTCCAGAACTCACAAAGGCATCATCCAAGATGGTCTCTAAAGAAGTGAAACTTCTTCTCGTATGCATTGTAGTCATTTTAGTGATGCACAGTTTTGAATCAGCATTTGCAGAGCAAGACTGGGAAACTATAAAGGCTAGGGTATTCTCTGTTTGTAGGCCGGCAATTCGTAAAGGCCACAAAGGTTCCGGGAAAGCATTTACTGAATGTTGTGAAGCCATGGCGAAGGAGGACATCAATGGTATCTGTAAACATCTTGATGTTGTAGACGAGCATGATATCGATCCTAAGAAACTAGTCCATGTGGCAAGAGAGTGTGGCTAAACTTGCGAGCACTGAACATTGCGGAAGTAAGTGAAATTACATAAATTATTGTTCCCTTTCACATTTTACGTCTTACATTTTTGCAATTAGTTTTATGACATTGTTATTTATCATGTGTAGCTTACAAAATACCGCCACCACCCATCGTCACCAGCGGAGGCCAGCAATAAGCATGTGTTTCAAGTGACAAGGGGCCATATGTAACTTGGCGAGAAGAAGTAATAAATCAGGAATGTGTTTCATTGTTGATATTAAGTCATGAGAAACTTCTGTTATGCTATTCCAAAATATTAATTTTGGCTTAGACCATCGGACTTTTGTTGGTTGTTTGACTATCTGACTTTTAAAAAGTAGATCAGAAAAAAAATCATAAATTCAAAAACAGTTCATGAATTTGAAAGAAGCATATAATTGAAAAAAGTTCGTGAGTTTGGAAAAAGTGCATCGAATTGAAAAGGTTGATCAAATTGAAAAAATCATCTAATTTTAAAAGTTCATCAATTTTGGTAAAAAAATGGATTTGAAAAAACTTGCGCATTTTAGAAAAAATAAAAACAAAAAGAACAAGAACAAGAAAAAAGAAAAGAAAACGAATAGAACCGCCCGAAAACTAACCAGCGAACTGGGAAAAACTGGTTTGGAAAGCTTCCCAAAGCTGAGGATTCCACGAACTGGAGAAAGAAAATGAAAGAAAAAAAATCGAAGCAAGTGTGCACAAGCGGGTGAGATGGCCTAGTGGTTGCTCCGGTTCCTCCCAAAAGATGAAGTATGCGTGGCCCAGAGCGGTGCAGGGGGTGTGCGTCTGTTTGCAATTAACGAAGAAACGGTTGCCTTAAGGGCCGAATAGGAAATGCCGGAACCGAGTGAGTATGTAGCTTTTTTTAGACCAAGTGGGCATGGAGCCTTTTCTTTTTGAGAAAATCTCACCGCTTTATTCATTCAACAAAATGTTCAAAGGTGCAGTAGCTGGGTCATGGAGACTCCCTAGGCAGATATGTCTACCTGCACTTAGAATACAAGCATATTTGGCGAGTTTGTGACCCTCGAAATTAAAATTTCTACGTTCATGAACAAAGGAAAAAAGCTGGAAACCAACACTACTTTCTATCAATGTTCGGGATATCGCTTCTCGTTAACTTATCGATCGACCCAAGATAAAAGATAAATCAGCTTATTGGCCAATTTATTGATTTTATCGGTCGACTATTTATCAACAAGGTTTTTATAAATCTCAGGTTTTCGTAGCATCAGGGTCAATCAACATGGCAAACTCGTAAGCCAAGTCATTTGTATTCCTCACAAGTGACCTGATATGTACCGAAAGTAGCCATCTACACAAATAGAAGGCATCACTGATTTATAGTTGAATATCGGTGATAATATCGGTTGTCAGACCGATATTTTGGCCAGACCGGTAAATGCGACGATATTCACTTATCTTATCGGTATGACCTTGATAAGCGACAAATCGGCCGATATATCGGTATCGTTTGATCTATCTCCTCCCATTTTTCTTCGTGAAAACAGGCTCAACACGTCTCTCCTTTCATTTTTGCCCGTATGCAGCCCATTGGACGACCTCCATCCAGCCCAATATGGTGCAGCAGCCGCTGGAAGCCCAAGGTTGCGACCCAAAAGTTGTTTTCAATGCAGAATAAACATGAGTCACTGCATGGAGTAAAAAGCTGGGTTAAGAAGTAGAATTTTTGGAGTTTGGATAGCTGGGAAGACTTCAGAACATGCCCTTATCGGAGTGAGTTGAAAGAATTGCCAAGGAAGAACACGTCCCATGCCACCGTTGCAGTTTCGAGGTCAGATCAGGCCCCGCCGCCATCAACCGCGAGGGGCTTTGTCCCGGCCAACGCGGAAGGAGGGGGGGGGGGGGGGGGGGGGGGAGGTGGTGAGGAGGCGAGGGGAAGGCGATGGGAGCTGCCACCCGAGTCGCCCTTGGGGAGGACGACCTTCTAAAATGGGAGAGATTTTCACTCCCCGACCTCTGCACGAATAGAGAGCATACAACCAGTACCAAGATAAACATGGTCCTCAATTTTTTTTAATGAGTATCAAGATATCTTTTTTGATGAGTGGTTCCACCACACAACAAACTTGATCCTTAATAAATAGGGAAAAACTCATGTGCATCACCTGTCCATTCTAGGAATTGAACTCGGCTCGTTAGGCTGCACAACCGCATGCCCAACCACTGAGGAAAGGCTCTCTTTTCAATTCTTTGTCACTACATGTGTGACTATATTTCTGTAGAGATGAACCAGTTTGTTGTTTTCAATCCGGCAACACGAGAGTGGAGAACAGTCCGTGCTCCGGAATTGGAACGAGATCCTCTAACGTAGCTTGAAACTACTGCCGAGGGATGTCCTTCTCGCATCACCGTTCAGCAGCCAACCGACGACAGAAGCTTTCACTCGCAACGAAAACCAGCAACGTGCGGGGTATACACAACTTAGCCACCGGCCTAGACACGTGATGCGGCCCAATCTGGCCTAATAGGAGGAGAAAATGGCGCGAGGATACGGAAACACGCCGAGGATCACAGAAACGGCGCGAGAGAGATGGAAAAGAGCGTGTTCTGGTGAAGGAGTTGATCGCCGGAGAACAATCTGCTCTGTCTTTCAATCGCGTTCTAATGAAGGAGTCAATCGCCGGAGAACGATCTGCTCTATTCTTCAATCTTGTATGTAATTTTGAAATTTGCTTTTCTTCTGCCATCTTCCCCATAAATCGCTCACTGGAATTGACGTTAGGAACATCAGATTGCTTTCAACTTGATCAACCTCTCCCCTTTATTAATATAAGAAGCAAAGGATGACCTGCTCTCCTTTTCAATCCGGTGCTTAGTCTGAAGTTTGCATGAATAGCGCACTAGAACTGATATCAAACTTTCCACTTTCTCTATTGATATGGAAGAAGAGGCTAATACAAAAGGCGAGTACTAGGCGTCGGCGCGCCGGTCGAACCGTTCTGTAGTGTCAAGTGTTTAGTTTGGGCCATAGTTCACTTTGCTCAAGTTTAGATGATCTCTTTTGTCTGATGCACTATATTACAATGATTTTAAAATTAGTGTTATGGACCATAGTTCACTTCAGTTAATTTATTTAATCTCTTTTTCCTCCTACACTATATCAATTTCGCAAATGGACAACATCACTTGTAACAATTTCAAATGGACAACATCACTTGTATCAATTTCAAATGGACAACATCACTTGTATGCTCACAAATGGACAACATCCCTTGTATCAATTTGAAATGGACAGCATCAATGATATGCCATACTCTTTCTGAAAATTCATTTCTGACTCCAGCTGCTGAGCTACTGCCTGCCTCCTCTAGCGTTAGACTGCAAGCCATGACGCACTCCAGGCTATGTGTTGGTCGCCCTTCATCCGCGGCTGCTCGCGCTCAGCAACGCGGCACTCACTTGGCGCCTCCCGCGGCGGCCGCGAGCCCGGCAGCGTGGTGCAGCCACACGGTGGTGGCGGCCATGGCCGGCGACTCTCCCTCTGACGCAGGCGGCGGCGGCGGTCGCACTCCCGTGCAGGTGTGGCAATGGCTGCGGCAGTTGCTCTCATACCTGCGGCGGAGCTAGGGTTACGCACCGTCATGGCAATGACGAGCGCAGGCGATGCCGAGCGAACGACGACGGGGAGTAAACAGATGGACGTATTTTTCTTTTTTGTACTGGGCCGTATCTCTTCTGGGCTGGCATTCCGCTGCTTTCTAACTCTGTTTCCCTGACCATGCCCAAAAAAAAAAAACTCTATTTCCCTGGTTCCCACTTGCTGCCGTTGGATGGCTACTGAACGGTGATGCGAGAAGGACGTCCCTCGGCAGTAGTTTCAAGCTACGTTTCCCGGAATCACGCCATCACCCATATGGCTCACATGGGTTACATGTCCAAGTTTTGAGTTTGATTTCCGCCGTAAAGAATTGTGTATGTAACAGCACCCTTGCGAACGGGCCTAACTTCCCGACCAACATTCTGACTAAGCAAATTGGCTGCTGTTGTCATGGTTGAGCACAACTCATGTCGTCACACAGAATGTTGTCCAATAGCACTATTTTTTATTTTCTTTTACCTTTTAGTCTAAACGGAACAGTAGCTACACAATCGCTCACTTGCCACTACTTCCACCCTTTTCTTTTGGGGCAGCGTATCTTGCTAGACTAACAAGTGTCGGCCTGTTCGAAATTCAGACATAGAACATTTAAAAAAAATAGAGATAGAAGAAACACAAGAACACATCGATTATACTAGCAGACATCCCTCTTCTCCTCCTATTCTACTCCCTCCGCTCCTAAGTATAAGTCTTTTTAAAGATTTTAATATAGATTACATACAGATGTATATAACGGATTTTAATATAGATTTTAGTATGCTGCATGGGGCACGTTAATCAGTTGTAATACTCCTGTAACTTGGTGTATGGATGTTGTGACATTCGTGGAGGAAGGAACGGCAACACGAAGAGTTGGCCTCTCCCGGAGCGTCTATATTCTTTGACGACATTAATGGCGGCAACTGTTATTTCGAAACTACTGTGTGGACGACGCATGCCCGGACGACAGCGACACGATGCGCAATCCAGCCGCTCACATGCGCTGGATGGTAAGCATGGACGGGCTGATATGTGATGTCGTGCACAAATCGGTTGACAGCGTCGTGTGCATAGCAGCTCTCCTGTTATTTTACCTGATCTGAAGAAGATGCCACGTAATAGCTATTGGAGTCTAAACATTATAAAATTTTCAAATAACGCCATTGGACACAGGAATCCATTATATGTTCACTTCTTCTTCGGTACAACCCCCCTAAATACAACAACGGCTGAGATCGTTCCGTATCCCTTCATAAAAAAGGGTAGGATCGTCCCAGCACATAAAAAGCCGCCGCCCGCGCGACGGGGCTGTACCCGCCCGCGCGACGGGGCTGTACCCGTGCGACGGGGCTCTACGCCGACTACCCCGTAGACGCGTCCGTCCGCGTACGTACGACGACGACCCTATAAAAAAACGACACGACGTGACGAGCGACGTACTCGTGGCGACGTGGCGTCGGCTGGACGAAAAAAAATAAGACGACGCGACGTGTGGGGACGACGACGCGACGTGTGTGGACGGGGCGGTTGCGTGCCGTCTAAGTGTCGGTCAAAGACGGTTCCCGACGCGGCGGCCGGCCCGATGCGCCATTAATGCCGGCGTTACGCCGGGGCGTCGGTCACCTACCGGACGGCGCCCCCCACCCACCGAAGCCTGCCTTTAAAACGCCGCCCCCCGTCGCCCGTCTGCCTCCCGCACTCCACTCGACGCGACTCGACCGCTCACCCCACCCACCGACGTGCTTCCACCGCCGACGAGCTCCCATTCCCGGAAGTCTCCATGGCGTCCGACGGCGGCAGCTCGTGGCCGACGAGCCTGGACACGCCGGAGACGGACGAGCTCATCCGTCTCGGGTTGATGGTGCCGCCGGGCTGCCGTCTGCCGCGCGTGTTCCACATCACCGCCGACGGGTACCCGACGAGGGGGCCCGGCGCGACGACGGCCGAGCTCCGCCAGCACGAGGGCGGCCGGTGGAACATCGTCGGCCGCACGAGGTTTTGGAAGGGCAAAAACTTCTGGGCCGTCGTCGCGTAGGCCCGTCGGGAGATGCGGACCGGCGGCTCATCGTCGGGCCCGGGCGGCTCGTCGTCTGTCGCGCGCGGCGCGTCGTCCGCCCCGCGCCGGCCCCGCCGTCCCCCTCCGGCAGCCGCGCCGTCCGCGCCGTCTCCGAGCTCGTCCCGCCGTCCGGTTCCCGCCATCGCCCGGCCCGCCTCCCCTCCCGTCGTCGAGATCCCGCCGGAGCAGTTCGCACTGCGCGAGGACGGCGACCCCGACGACTGCCCCGGCTACCTCATCGCACTGCGGGCGTCGCAGGCAGAAGCGGCGGCCGCTGCGGCGGCCGCGGAGGCGAGAGAGGCCGTCGAGCTGCAGGCCGCACTCGACGCGGCGGCGGCTATGGTGGCGGCAGCAGAGGCCGCCGAGCTGCAGGCCGCACTCGACGCGGCGGCGGCCATCGAAGCGGCGCAGCCGCAGATTGGTCAGGATCAGGGGGGCGACGGCTACTGGGAGGACGGCGGCAAGAGCAGCGACGACGGCGACGGTGACGACGACGGTGACGTCGGCGAGGGGGAGATCGTGGACCTCGCCGACTCCGACAAGGACGAGTAGATTAGGATTATTTTTTTCATCGAGTAGTAGATTAGGATTAATTAGTTATGTTTAAGTAAGTTTAATTAAGTCATGTTTAATTAAGTTTTTATGTTCTAATGTTTAATTAAGACATGTTTAATTAAGTGGGTGTTCGGTTTATATGGTTAGTTCGGTTTGGTTTATTCGGGTTTTCTAAATTTCGGTCTATGTAAAATAAAAACCTAAATAATCAAAGTAAAAATATAAACCGAACCTTTTTAACCAAAATTTGTCGGTTCGGTTTGTTCGGTCAACCGTAAAACCGATTATGTATGCTTCTCATATGCCATATGGAATAGAAAGAAATCAATATATTAAGCACATATGGAATAGAACATTTTTAGAAATTACACTTTGAAAATTTATGACTTTTTTCAGAAAATGATGATCATGTGTTTCAACATATGATTTTTTTTAATAAATATCACGGATATTTGTGGAATGGTCCGAACATCTTTTTATAATTGCACTCACATTTTTAGTTTCATGAACATTTTTAATGTCCAGTGAACATTATTAAAACTGAGTAAGTAAAACCTTTTGAAATCGAAACAAAACCGACCCAAAGAAACAGAAGTAAAAAATACATAGAGAAAACCCGCCAGAAAATTAGGGGT
The DNA here is from genome assembly GCF_018294505.1 of Triticum aestivum. Classification (NCBI taxonomy): domain Eukaryota; kingdom Viridiplantae; phylum Streptophyta; class Magnoliopsida; order Poales; family Poaceae; genus Triticum; species Triticum aestivum. Next base: position 661,427,374 of record NC_057795.1, read on the forward strand.
AACCTTCTAGAAGGTTCCCAAATCCGGAAACAATGTACGGCCCATGCGAATAAGAGATTATTTAGCGCTTAAGATTTTCCCTGATAAATGATAGTACTGACAATAAGAAAGGCATAGCATCAACTCCAAAAAAAAGAAGTTAACAAAATGCTCTTTGCACAGCTGTCTTATAGGATTATTATTTTCGGGCGTTTCTAGTATATTTAGGTGTAATCCTTTGAGAGGAAAAATGATCGACTTTGGCGGATGCGACCGAGAGAAGTACGACCGAGGTCCCCTCCGCCCATACCGAAACCACCGGGTTGCACAGCAAGTGCCAGTGCGAATTGCCGGAATGCACCCAACTTTTGGCAGTGCGTGTGGGGCCCCGTCCGGGGACCGCACGCAAGAGATGAACGAAAACGAACTACGAACGCACGTTGCGTCATGTGCGGGCAGTGTTTTAGGGGTTTTCGGTGCGAAAAATCATAGAAAATTCGTACAGCGTCGGAACGCGACAAAATTTGGGCGTGCGTGGCCTGCGTGGTCACTGTGGCCCGTGGAAAAAAATGATCGACTTTGGCGGATGCGACCGAGAGAAGTACGACCGAGGGTCCCCTCCGTCCATACCGAAACCACCGGGTTGCACAGCAAGTGCCAGTGCGGTTTGCCGGAATGCACCCAACTTTTGGCAGCGCGTGTGGGGCCCCGCCCGGGGACCGCACGCCAGAGATGAACGAAAACTGACTACGAACGCACGTTGCATCACATGCGGGCAGTGTTTTAGGGGTTTTCGGTGCGAAAAATCATAGAAAATCCGTACAGCGTCGGAACGCGGCAAAATTTGGGTGTGCGTGGCCTGCGTGGTCACTGTGGCCCGTGGAAAAAAATGATCGACTTTGGCGGATACAACCGAGAGAAGTACGACCGAGGGTCCCCTCCGCCCATACCGAAACCACCGGGTTGCACAGCAAGTGCCAGTGCGGTTTGCCGGAATGCACCCAACTTTTGGCAGCGCGTGTGGGGCCCCACCCGGGGACCGCACGCCAGAGATGAACGAAAACGGACTACGAACGCACGTTGCGTCACGTGCGGGCAGTGTTTTAGGGGTTTTCGGTGCGAAAAATCATAGAAAATTCGTACAGCGTCGGAACGCGACAAATTTGGCGTGCGTGGCCTGCGTGGTCACTGTGGCCCGTGGAAAAAAAATGATCGACTTTGGCGGATGCGACCGAGAGAAGTACGACCGAGGGTCCCCTCCGCCCATACCGAAACCACCGGGTTGCACAGCAAGTGCCAGTGCGGTTTGCCGGAATGCACCCAACTTTTGGCAGCGTGTGTGGGGCCCCGCCCGGGGACCGCACGCCAGAGATGAACGAAAACGGACTACGAACGCACGTTGCGTCACGTGCGGGCAGTGTTTTAGGGGTTTTCGGTGCGAAAAATCATAGAAAATCCGTACAGCGTCGGAACGCGACAAAATTTGGCGTGCGTGGCCTGCGTGGTCACTGTGGCCCGTGGAAAAAAATGATCGACTTTGGCGGATGCGACCGAGAGAAGTACGACCGAGGGTCCCCTCCGCCCATACCGAAACCACCGGGTTGCACAGCAAGTGCCAGTGCGGTTTGCCGGAATGCACCCAACTTTTGGCAGCGCGTGTGGGGCCCCACCCGGGGACCGCACGCCAGAGATGAACGAAAACGGACTACAAACGCACGTTGCGTCACGTGCGGGCAGTGTTTTAGGGGTTTTCGGTGCCAAAAATCATAGAAAATCCGTACAGCGTCGGAACGCGACAAAATTTGGCATGCGTGGCCTGCGTGGCCACTGTGGCCCGTGGAAAAAAAATTATCGACTTTGGCGGATGCGACCGAGAGAAGTACGACCGAGGGTCCCCTCCGCCCATACCGAAACCACCGGGGTGCACAGCAAGTGCCAGTGCGGTTTGCCGAAATGCACCCAACTTTTGGCAGCGCGTGTGGGGCCCTGCCCGGGGACTGCACGCCAGAGATGAACGAAAACGGACTACGAACGCACATTGCGTCACGTGCGGGCAGTGTTTTAGGGGTTTTCGGTGCGAAAAATCATAGAAAATCCGTACAGGGTCGGAACGCGACAAAATTTGGCGTGCGTCGCCTGCATGGTCACTGTGGCCCGTGGAAAAAAAATGATCGACTTTGGCGGATGCGACCGAGAGAAGTACGACCGAGGGTCCCCTCCGCCCATACCGAAACAACCGGGTTGCACAACAAGTGCCAGTGCGGTTTGCCGAAATGCACCCAATTTTTGGCAGCGCATGCGGGGCCCCGCGCGGGGACCACACGCCAGAGATGAACGAAAACGGACTACGAACGCACGTTGCGTCACGTGCGGGCAGTGTTTTAGGGGTTTTCGGTGCGAAAAATCATAGAAAATCCGTACAGCGTCGGAATGCGACAAAATTTGGCGTGCGTGGCCTGTGTGGTCACCATGGCCCGTGGAAAAAAAATGATCGACTTTGGCGGATGCGACCGAGAGAAGTACGACCGAGGGTCCCCTCCGCCCATACCGAAACCACCGGGTTGCACAGCAAGTGCCAGTGCGGTTTGCCGAAATGCACCCAACTTTTGGCAGCGCGTGTGGGGCCCTGCGCGGGGACCGCACGCCAGAGATGAACGAAAACGGACTACGAACGCACGTTGCGTCACGTGCGGGCAGTGTTTTAGGGGTTTTCGGTGCGAAAAATCATAGAAAATCCGTACAGCGTCGGAACGCGACAAAATTTGGCGTGCGTGCCCTGCGTGGTCACTGTGGCCCGTGGATAAAAAATGATCGACTTTGGCGGATGCGACCGAGAGAAGTACGACCGAGGGTCCCCTCCGCCCATACCGAAACCACCGGGTTGCACAGCAAGTGCCAGTGCGGTTTGCCGAAATGCACCCAACTTTTGGCAGCGCGTGTGGGGCCCCGCCCGGGGACCGCACGCCAGAGATGAACAAAAACGGACTACGAACGCACGTTGCGTCACAATATTAATAAACATGTTTGTTTTTCGTGCAAAGTTCAAAAAATAATAATAATACAAACATGTATGTTTTTCGTGCAAAGTTAAAAAATATATAATAAATGACAAAATTCTGCAAATAAATAAATACATATTTAATATTGCGATGTGACTTTGCCCAACTGCCGGGTCAGTACAACCCGGACAGTTGTACTACCCAGCAGTTAGGTAGAGCCACATCACAGTATTAATTATGAGCATGTATGGGTTAACTGACGCCTCTATATAAGCTGGTTAGGGGGTTGTTCGGCGGCCGAGGTGGGACTAAACTAGGAAACTTGCCGTCACCCATAATGAAATAGTAGACGGGTCGTCGCCCACTTAATAATTGCCGCAGGCCCGACGCAGCAAAAAATCTGCCAGAGCCGTCGCTATCTGAGGGAATATCCCCGACAACGCGCACGTCGCCCAATCACGTCGCGCATGCAGTTTTTTGCGCCGTACGTGCCGACGACGCGCCCGATCTGATCCCCGTCGCCCGCCGTCGCCCGCACTGTCGTTCCCCGCCCGACAGCGTTGCGCCGCCGTCACCCCCGCACTAGTCGATGTTTGCACCCGCCGTCAGCGCCGTTTGTCAACACCCGTCGTCACCCCGCACTAGTCGACGTGACCGCCGCCGTCAGCACTAGTCGTCAACGCCCGTCGTCACCCCGCAGTAGTCGAAGTCACCGCCGCCGTCAGCACCGGTCGTCAATGCCCCCGCCGTCGCCCGCTGTATTAGCCGTCTGGCAGGTATTTCTTTTAATATTTTCAACAGTATATATCACATTACCTGCATGCAACGTCACATAGATATTATTATATGCAGTATGGACATCGATGGTATGATTGCATGTTCCGTAGAAAAGTGGGTTAGTCTTGTTAATAAGTTAACACCAAGTCAGTGATTTACGTTTTACGAAACGGAGATGGAGGGCATGTTACGAATACCTTCGGTCAAGATGCGTGATAATTTGCTTGCGCTTATGATTCAAGGTTACAATCCTAGTAGTAAAAAATTCAAGGTGCAAGAGGCAGCCGGAAAAAAAGGGTTGATTTCACTGAGGCCTGATGATGTGTTCGCTATATTTGGTTTGAAGAATGAAGGAGTTGACATTTCTAGTTTTTTGAGTATGGACTAAGGCAAAGCAATTAAAAAAATTCCAGCTTGTTTTGTTAACAAGAAGAATGGTAAAATATTGATTGATGATCTTATTGAGAAGATTAGGAGAAATAAAAACGCGGATGATGAATTTGTTCGGATGGCGTTTCTCGTCCTGTTAGGGACTATAATTGCACCAGTGTCTGATGAGTACATTCCGAAGAATTATTATGCACTAGTGCAAGATGTCAGACAGATAAAAAAGTTCAACTGGAACGCATTCACTTTGCGGTTTTGTTTGTCGGAGATTGGTATGGTCTTGCAACCCGGTCGTGTTAGGGAATGGCCACGTGGCAACCTTGCACTTCTGCAGGTATGATTTGTTTTTTAAATTGAATAATTGTTTTATATAGTAATACTGTACCACATGCTATATGGTTGTTTGTTTGTTTTGCAGTATCTATATTGGGAGAAGGTGCAGCCAAGCACCGGTCCACAGTATGATCCTTTAGCGCTGTTGAGCCCCTTGATGAGGAATTGGACAGAAGCGGCAGCGGAGAAAAGAGACAAGTACGACTTTCAATATGGTCGTGGTGTTGGAATGGTAATACGTTAAATATATATTTTTCCATTTAAAGTCTGCAATTTATTATTAATTAAATATGACTGTATGATTTTTTATGTTGTAGATCGATGACACCATTACTGAAGAGTACCGCTTAAACAAAATTAGAATGGAACAGGCTGAAAAGAACAAGAAATCCAGTACGAGAAAGTCTAACATTACTGGAAGGAGAACAGGCGTTAGTACATCTGAGGCTTCAGCTAGCCACAACCCTATGATGGATCGGATTTTGACTGAGCCGAAACACATTCGTAAGAATATGCTTCGTATGCCGGAGCTATGCGCACAGGTACACGTTTTCTGATTTTGCTGTTCACTTTGTTTTTTGATGTGTCACATAACTAATTACAACTAATTTTTAATCACAGAGGGTCATAGAGAAATTGAACAAAAGCGCTATATTCTACAAATCCGGTGATATTGAAAAAGAAGAAGAGAATGAGTATGGTGAAAATAGTGAAAGTAGAAACTATGATGGGTCACCTCGTAAACAATTTGTATATAATCCTGACGTGGACAATTTCAAAACACCAGGAAAAAGGAATGTGCAAGAGGATGATGAAGATGATATTAATGATTTTGAAGAGAAGACACCTTATTATTGCACACCTGAATATTTGGATAGTTTCAAGGGTGATAAAGAAGATCCTATCGAAGTTCCTGAGGTATCTGATGAGAAATCCGTTACATCTTTAGGAACAGATGAAATTGCATCACGTGGATCCGTAGATTGTATTGGAGAAGATGAGGTACAAAAGAAGGGTGTAGGGAAACGGAAGCGGAGGCTATCAAACCTTGTAAAGTCTCCTTATATTCCAGTTATACCTACAAAACGTGCAAAACGTACAGCAAAAGCAAGTGAGTTTTATTATATTGTTTTCTAGCTGAACCTTGTACTTATCATTGACTTATTAACATATTACCGTCATGTATTGCAGAACTATTCGAGAAAGAAGTCTTTCAAAATGAATACGATGTGATTAACGCTAGTGTTAAGTTTGTTCGTGCTTATGAGCGGTCAGCAAAACATAGAAAGAAGGAAATATTCAATGATGGCATGCGCGAAGGTCTCAGTGCAGAGAGGGCTTGTACAATTCTTGACCATCAATGGCTAACCGGTGATGTAAGTTATTGTTGTGCTTTATATTAACTTTCAATGCAAATTGGAATTGTTATACATCATATAAATTATTTTCAGGTTATCAATGCTTATTCGTCGTATCTGTTGGGAGTTGTTGGTGACGATCGTCATATAATGCCGACCTATCTGGTCAATTGGTTACTTGAAATTAGATCGGACACCGAGCCAGGGAGAAATGAGAACGAAGTTGTGGCGAAGAAGAATGGACCCGTGAATAGATGCACCGATGAGTATTTCAAAAAAGATAAGGTAAGTTCAACTGCCTTAATGTATGCATATATGGGATATAAATAATAAGAGGGTATGTGTTGATTGCATCATATTTTCGTTGTGATGCAGCTTTATATTCCTCTTAATAAGGGAAATACCCACTGGGTTTCGGTTGTCATGCATCGCCCCAAGGAAGAGTTTCAGGTTCTTGATTCTTTGATGGGACCCGAACTTGACAGTGAAATTAGAGAAAAAGTTGAGGAGCTGGTACGACATAAATTTACATGAGCATATTGAAACTATCATTTAGTAACTGAACTATGTTAAATTCTTTTCGTGCTATCATCTATATGAATAGAGAAAACAACTTGGATATGACATACGTGATGCGAATGCTAGCGGTGCTGTGAATTATCCGGATGTGTCTAATTGGCCTATCAAAACGTATAAGATGCCACAACAAGAAGACGGGTGAGTAAATACTTTCATATTGTTGTAATATCTTACATGAAATGCGAACTTATGAACCATTGTTTGTATGGACCAGCAATTCATGTGGAATATTTGTTCTTCGGTGCTTTCAATATTGGAACGGTGAAAAGTGGACAAGCCATTTTTCTCAGGTCTGGTTTTATTTGAAATGCTTATATTAAATTAAATTCATAATGTAATACTATTTAAATTGTACTAATATGAAGTTCTAACAGGGGTCGACTGATAAATCGAGGGACTTAATGATTGCGCAGCTTATTTTTGCGGAGGGAAATACGCTCAACGATGTGAAGGACAAAGTTACCCGGCTTGCAAAGAAGAAATAAATGTGGCAAAAATTTTGTAGTACAAAATTTTGTAGGCTCAAATAATGTTTACATTTATTTCGACTTTGATATCTTGTGACGAAGAAGACACTACTATTTTGAATATTTATTAAGGCGAGAATGACATTTGGATTATTATGTTGTCTTCAAGCCATTGTCTTTCATATTCATAGTTCTGTGGTTGTCAAATTGTTTGGATACGTCAGTCCATGTTTTCCTGTACTGCTGAACGTTAATAAAAATGCACATGTATTTATTATGCGTGTAACACCGACCGACGTTCTTATGTTAGTGTTATTTTGAAAGCACAGACGACGTCGCTTATAACACCGACGTTCTTAGTTGTCCATTGTAAAAAAATCCCCTAGTTGTCCATTGTAAAAAAATTGCCCAACAAGTGCGCCGGCTAGTCTGACGTCAGACAGGACCGACGGCACTGTCCAACAGGGCAGCGTCGGACGACGGGTGGTATAACAGTTTAATCGAAGACGTTCGACTGCAAGCGCGCCGCCGAGTATATAAGTCGGTCGTCGCGCGCTCCGTCGGGCGAGGTGGGACTAAAAACTTGGCTGCCCGCAGCCACCGTGCCTGCAGCGACGCGCGTGACCGCGTGGGCCAGCCAAATAACACTATACGCCCGTGAAGTGAAGACGGCCCAAGTAGCAGGCGGCGGGACGACGGCCCAAGTTCCACGCGGGGCGACGGGAAATGTTTAGTCCCACCTTGCCCGACGGAGGGCGCGACGACCGGCTTATATACCCGGCGGCACATGAGCTGTCGAACTAGTTGATTACTTCGTACTGCCGCCGGCGCTATTGTCAGTCTTTTTAAAAAAAATAATTAAAACGACGGGGTTCTAAGCGACGGCGACCGTACAGTGCTGGGAAAAAAATAACAGCAAAGAGCAAAATAACAGTAAACAGCGACGGCACTAGTGTGCAAAAATGAGCACTGTCAAAACAACAGCGACGACACTGTCAAAATAAGCGACGGCAGTTCTGTGCAAAATGAGCACATGAAAATAAACAAAGTAAAAACTCCTTGTTGCATTACATAGTCTTTCATCAAAACAACTACTTATGTCGGTATATCGTAGCAACAAAGTAAAATAAGTTCATATAACATATTTCAACAATTATTAAAGATCACATATGTAGAACATTAATAACTGCCTCCAATGAAAGGGTGAAGCAATCTTCCATAGCAATCCATAGCAATCTTCCATACTCCACAATTCAAACAAAGTTCCTACATAACAGTAAGATATGTGTTAATTCACAATAAACAAATAAATTCGGGTTGAACAATAAGATTTACAATAACATTAAAAAATCATACTTAGGATTTTGAGGGCACGTGGACTTATAATGACACGTAAGACCACACAGTCCACATTGACGTTTGCTTTTCTCATCAAAAGCTTCAGGTCGCCCATTTTTAGTGACATCAGGACCATTCTTACCGCGGCCTTTAACATTCTGTTTTGGTGCGCCTTTGGTGTTAACTTTAGCGGGATCACGAACAAGACCATGATCTTGATTAGGCTCAAATGCATCGTCGTTCACAAACTGTACCCCCGCACCAGGCTCATCCTCCTCAGTGTAATCATTATCTATTATGTCCCTCAGAGCCGCCTTCAACTTGTCGAATAAAAATGGTTTATGACATGCTTTATGAGTTGCTTCAGCAGATAAGATAGTCAACTCACTGTACCTAGCTCTGTCACCTGCACCTGCCCATCCCCACGCAAACAGATCGCTAGTGCGCTTCACGGGAAGTCCACCCCTTGCAACTTGGCTCAACCTCCGCAGCACTAAACACTTAGGTATCTCACGTAAGCGTAGCTGAATCAGAACATGAAGAATATGTTTGCAAGGAAGTCCTTTGCGATACATGCTTCTGCAACTGCACCTCACAGTTTCTTCGGAGTTACCTGGGGTGTACTCCACAGTGAATCTCATATCCCTATTTTCCTTCCATGTCAGTATGAATCTGTGAGTGTCTGCTCCTCTCAGTCTCTCAAGGACCTCAAGCTCCCGTGCCTTCTTCATATCTTCCTGCAAGATATAAAAGTTTGCCGCAGTGAACTCACGGGCAACTGATTTCTCAATATCTTTACACTCGTCCAATACTGGTACTGGAACTGTCTGTGAGTTTGTGTAATCGTCATGCGCCTCGTTCTCACGAAGACGAACTATGCAGTTCTCATAGTGCACAATCATATCAACAATAGTCATACCGGAGTCTAGATGCAAGTGAAGGCATGAATTCAGACTCTCACTTTGCTGGTTACTTCGCATACCTAAGAAAAACCCACCTGACAGATATGATGCAGCCCAAAGCCTTTTCTTCTTGTACATCCTACGTAACCATGTTTTTGTTTTATCCGACTGCCATTTGGCGCAAAGCGCTGCCCATCTCTCCTCAAATACCTTCTTTGAAGTGGCATAATAAAGTAGAGACCTGAACTCCTTTAGAGACTTATGATGAAGGTGTTTCTGCATGTTCTTCTCAATATGCCACGAGCAAAGACGATGCCAAACCTCCGAAAGTACCTTTCTTATGGCCTTAATCATAGCTGCATCTCCATCAGTAATTACTGACCTGGGCCTCTTCTGACAATGAGCCCTCAAAAATGTCTGAAGCAGCCAGACATATGTATCCTCCGTCTCGTCAGACACAAGAGCACAACCGAATACCGTGGTGCAACGGTGGTTGTTCAGACCGACAAAAGGTATAAATGGCATGCCATACCTATTCATCCTGTATGTGCTGTCGAAGACTGTCACATCACCGTAGTCAACATAGTCTCGACGTGATTGAGAATCACACCAGAATATGTTTTTCAACCTTCCTTCATCATCGACGGTGTGCTCAAAGAAGAAATCTGGATCTCTCTCTTTTCTGGTCATCATGATCCCAATGGCAGTGTCTGCATCACCTTGTGCAAGCAATTTCATTTTTTCTCTATAACACATGTTATAAAGCTTCTTCCTCCCAAAACCAGCCTTTGCATATGACCCGTACCTACTGACGAGTTGATCATAAATCATATGTTTCCTGATTCCAGCACCTGCCATGGTTAAGATCTCAGCTTTCTGATATTCTTTTATCTGATTATGAGACCGAAGAAACGTGACTTCATCCGGTCTAGCTAGAACGTGACTGTGATCATCATTGAAACTGCTGACATACCAAACGTCACGCTCTTTATCAAGTTTCAAAGTTATATGCGCATCGCAGAAGCAACGAGTCTCCCCTCTCAGTCTGCGGGTCCTGCCTTCCATTGTACAAAGTTTTGCCTGTCGTTTCCCAGCTCTCGCACACCGATACTTTCTCAAGCGCTTAGTTCCCTCAGGACCTTTCGAATATTTCAGTGAGTCCTTTCTTACGCTGAAACCACGCTCGTAAGCATACTGGTTATAGAAAATGTAAGCCTCTCCTAGTGACTTGAACGTCTTCCTCATGACCTTCCAGTGCATGTCCAATGATTCTTGCTGATATTCATCAAATCCGATGTCAAAATTAAACAGATCATCACCAACATACTCATCATTCCCGCTTGTACCATCTACATCTCCCTGTAAATTAATGCATTAAACCATTTATGTCAGTCAGTTATTATTTTAATATGTAATAATGTAGTTATGTAAGTTTGAAAACTTACTTTGCTGGAGCTGTCATCATGAGATGGATCAACGTGCGATTTGTCACTTTCATCGTCCACAATATTCCTCACAAAGTTCCTGTCCTCGTCCATCTGCGCGCATTGCAAAAAAACATGTAAGCGCTAATATGGTAATTATGTCATTTCTTCTCTGATTTTATTTATGACATACCCGGAGTGCACTTTGGGCAAATGAATCATCTATATCCATATCATCATCATCATCGCCATGTCGCTGCATGATGCAAAAAATTATGAAAATTTCCGTGCGGTCTACCATATTTATTGTTTTTATCAACCTTGATCACACTTACATTGCCACTATAAGATTCATCCAAACTCATGTAGTTCTCCTCAGCAGGTTCATCCATATTCAGTGACGAGGTTTCGTTGTCCTCGTCGTAATCATTGCCATCATAATCGCCCTCCTCCTCTAACTATACATAGTTAAAAAAAATTATACGATCAATCAAACACCGTGTAACATCATCCCTAAAACAATTATTTCATCAAGCACAATGTTGTCTCTAACCAACCTCTTGCACGGCAGCCAGGATTTCAGCCGGATCCATTTCTTCCGATGACGGTCTGAAGTTGCTGGCAGGCGGAGGCAGGTGTCGACGGCGTGAGGACGACGGTTGGTCGTAGCAGGCGTACTGCGCGGAGGGAGGCGGCGACGTAGATCGTGGGTGGGCGGCCATCTGGGGGACGGGAATGGAATGCGGCGGCAGCGGCAACGGAGCCTAGGCAGGCGCGGCGGCAGCGGTAACGGCGCCGGGGCACGCGCGGCGGCCTGTTTGGGCGGCGGCCCGGGCGACGGCGACTTAGCGCAGACGGGGGCCGACGTGGAGACGGCGTGGATGCGTTAGGGTTTTGAGTTGTGTCTTTTTTTTTTCTCCAACAACTGTCGACGCCAACGTCGAGACGTGCGGGCGTACGACGACGACGTACGGCGATGGGTGCGGGTACGCGGGCGGGCGTATGTACAGCGACGGGTGCGGCATACACGGGCGGGCGTACATACAGCGACGGGTGCGGCATACGCGGGCGGGCGTACGTACAGCGACGGGTGCGGCATACACGGGCGGGCGTACATACAGCGACGGGTGCGGCATACGCGGGCGGGCGTATGCCGTCGCGCGCGGACGCACAGCGTCGGGTGGGTATTCCTATACCTAATGTAAAATTACCATACTATCCACTATACGTTTTAAGGATGTTGTACCGAAGCACTCCCTTATATGTTTTTTTAGACACGGACCCATTATGTGTGGACTGGTATAAAGCTTGCTTGTTTAGCCCATCGGCCCATCAGGGCGTAGCCGCTCCAGACCCCCATCTGTGAAGCCAGTAGCCACGATCAGTTTCGATTCCGTTTCTAAAATACCTGGGGCGACGACTGCACAGCAACATCGAGCAGTCGCCGCCGTATCGATCCTTCTCCGGCGTCGTCGCAGGCCTCTCCAACGTCCGCTCGAAGTCGTCTCAGCCAACCGCACCATCCGTCCTCTCCGTTGGTGGTTCCTTGCTTCACGGTTCACGCTGCTGCAGACTGCACCACCACCGCATATACAGCCCGAGCACAAGGTAAGTCTACATGTCCTCACAATTCAATCTAGGCCTCGTCTGATTTCTTCATGGGTAGCATGTCCCGGCAACCTCAATCGTAAAGTTAAGCGCTTTGATTTGGCCTAAAAGTCCCATGATCTGTAAACCTAATTTTTTTTCATCTTATGCCACACGTATGTAATATCGACACAGGCAATAAGGTAGCTGATATTTTCAAATAAATTGGTTGAATTCCTTTAAACTTATTCGTTACTGTGTCAAAGAATAATTTCTTTTTTCCATGTTGATCTTGTCAAATTTTCATTTCAGAAAACTGCCATAAAAGATGAACTCAAAGAAGAAGATTATTATTGCTAGTCTACCGGATGATTTGATAGTGGAAATCCTCTCTCAAGTGCCCTTCAAGTCTTTTTGCCGCTTCAAATGTGTCTGCAAGGCCTGGCTTGCCTTCTCCTCTGATCCTTACTACCATCAAAAGCTGCCAAAAAAATCCACTGGACTTTTGTACCATGGCCAATACGGGTCATTTATCCATCTTATTAGCATGTCCGGAAACGGTGAGGCAATCGATGGAGCACTTAGGTTCATTCCACAGTACAAGAAATTAGAACTAGTGGACTGCTGCAATGGCCTAGTCCTTTGCCGGTACAAGAGTTGGTTTACTTCGCAAGGTACTCGCCGCTTCATTGTGTGCAACCCGGCAACAGAAGAGTGGATGGAGCTTCCTGTTCTTAATATTCCATATGGCCCACATGTCTCCAGCTATACAGCCTTTTTGGCTTACGATCCATCATGGTCGGCGCAGTTCTATGTGTTCAACTTTCAACAGAAGCTCGTTAATACTTCACGTGTTGTCAACAAGCTTGAGGTGTTCTCTCCTGACCTATCCACGTGGCTTGTGGATGATACATGGAGTGGGAATCAAAGTATATTTGTCAATGAACGACACAATTTTACAAAGGGAGTGTTGCATGTGCAGACCATGTGTGATGAGATTGTTGTGTTTGAAGGCTTGGAGGCAATGAGTTTTGGCAAGTCGCCCTATCATCACACTATCAAGCTACCGGGTGACTGTCGGGATGGTTGCTTTGGCCAATCAGCAGGGTTCTTGCAGTGTGCGTTTCCAGAGAAGGATGGTGGTGCAATTGTAGTTTTCAGCCTCGATGCTCATCGTCCTTGCAAGTGGTCTATAAAGCATCGTCTTTGCATGAGAGATGTGTTTGGAACAGACAACTCCCTTCTCAAGGGAGAGTATTTGTCCTGGTTACATGATTATTCGATTGTTGCTCTTGACTTGGAAAGGGAGGTTCTCGTCCTCTTCCGTAAGGAGACAAATAATCTTTTGTCATACAACATTGGCACCGGGAAACTTAGTGAGATTAAAGATGGTCAGCTTGATGAGCAATGGGACTGCTATTGTTATGCGGCATGCTACTCAAAGGTTCCAGGGCTGAGCCGTTTATTTCATGTAACTGAACAGTAATATTTCTTGTGTGCATATTCTTTTTCCTATAATTGCCGTGGATGCATGCATGTGTTTCTTCTCTGTCAGATGCACATAGAAAAACTTGCTAGTGATATTCAGTTGTGACACCTATGGCCAATTTTGCGCATATTTGAGATTATTTTCCACTATGCAGAATTATGATTTTTAGAAAAATCTGCTAGCTTTTTATTGATCAATAGAGATTATTACAGAGATGCCCGCACCGTTGAGGGGGAGCCCAACCAAATGTGGCGACCAAAACCAAGATTAAACCTAGTGAGATTGTGATCATCCTCATCTGAGCGTCTACTTTTATAAATAAAGTTGCGGCTAGAGAAGCCAACTTTTCTTGTTGTAATAATCTCCCCTATCTCGGCCACCTCTCCATGTACTACCACTAGAGCACCCACTACTTTTCAAAAAAAGAAAAAAACTAGAGCACCCACTAACGTGACTTATTCTTGCTCGAGGTTCCTAACACATCCTCCAAGTCTAGTGCAAGTTCTTTAAACAAGGGCAGACGAGGCCGTGGGTGAACGTTCTCGGCATGTTCTTTGTAGAAGTGACCGAGCATACCACACCAATCCCATAATCTCTCAAACTTTACGAAGGAAATCTCGCGCTTCACACCCCTCTTGATTGACACAATAAAATCTTTAGTATTTTGCGCACATCAAGTCTAAGTGTCTAACTCGAACTTTGAAAAAATTTCCGTGAAAATAAAACAACGCCGGTTCAGAGGCAACCCCCCCCCCCTCGAAGCCAAAGATTTGATCGCACCACGTTAACCATCATGTAAGTCATGGATCCAGATCCAAATGTCTAGGTAGTTCAGCTATTGTGGACTGTTTTTCAAAACTGTCATAAGATGCAAGCAGAACCGAGTTTCTCGGAAGTTCCGTTTCCCTCCAATTGTAACATTCTCCTAATCTCCAATACAAGCAAACTACATCACGAACAAATTCTCTTCCAAGATGTGGATCTTCATGTCACTTGCCAGATCCCATGTGGTTCTCATGTTCTTAACCAGAAACTACTAAACTGCTTGTCAATATGAACCCGACGATTGTTATCCAATGAAGATCCTCCTCGTTGGCGGTCCTTCTTCCTCAAAAACCACGTCGGCGAGGTCCTCCTCATGCAACCCTAGATCCTTCATCAATGGCTCTAGGTTGTCCTGTCCCGCCACGCCTGAAGTCGTGCCCTTATCACCAGATGCCATCGAAATCAGAAGAGAGAAGTGCATATTTCAAGCCCCAACTCTTGCCTAGTCTAATTTACAACCCCCAACTCCAATATCGTCTACATTACAACCCCAAACTCTTACAATCGGCCGGGATTCAACCCTCTATTTCAGTTGACCAGTTTGACCCAGTTGGTCGGGTTTGACCTGTTGACCATTTAGTCAGCATGTCCAGTCAGCAAGCCACGTCAGAAAAAAAATCAACATTTTCAGAAAAAGTTGGAAAATTTTCTGTAAAATAAAATTCAGAAAAAAATTAAATCAACGAAATTAAATAAAATCGAAAATTAAGTAAACTAAAAACATCTGCCGAATCAGAAAAATTCAAAATTCTGTAAAACAATTAAGGTTGTTTTCTGGAAGTTCTGATTTTTTTCAAAATTCAGGAAAATAAAAAACAATTTCAGGAATATTTTCTGAAAAATATGAGAATTTTTTTCAAAATTCTGAAATTTGAAAAATGAAAAACTTTTCCAGATCCTTAGTATTGTTTTCTTGATTTTACGGTATTTTTAATTTTTCTATGTTTTGATTGTTCATATTTTTCAGTTTTCATAAAATATATATTTTGCTCGCTGGATGGTCAACGGGTCAAAACCAGTCAATGGGGAGGGGAGGGTTGAATCGTGGTCGGTTTGAAGAGTTCTAGGTTGTAACATAGACGGTATTGGAGTTGGGGGTTATAAATTGGACCAAGGCAAGAGTTGGGCGGTCGAAATTTGCATTTCTCTCAAACCAGAAAGAGCCGATCTAGAAAAGGCCAAGCCTTGCTAAAACCTCTATATCCTGGATCCCCGCAGTCATTCACCAAGGCCGGTGGTGGTGCGAGACCACCCCGTAGTCAGCCTGGGTAGAACTAGCAGAGGGAGAAGCCGGATTAGGATGAAGATAAACTCGACACACCAGCACGAGAAGCAAAACCCTAGCTTGCGGGAAGTTGAGAATCACCTTTTTTTAGGGTAGTTGAACTTCACGTACATGGTTGGTGCGTGCAGAATTAGGTTTTTTTTCTTTGAGCAACCCGCGTGCAGAATTAGTAGGGACTCTTTTTGTAGTGTTTGCAGAATTAGTAGGCTGGCACAGAGGGAAAGATTGGCCCATCAGTCCATCACCGTAAAAAAAATCGGTAAGGGGTCCATCACTGTATATAAGCGGCCAAGCTCCAAACCAATCAGTCTTTTATTCGGTTTCCAAGTTTTAGGTCACGACGACTGCCGCCGCCTGCTCCGTTACCCGTATCGATCCCTCTTCTCCGCCGTCGCCGCGGGGCTGTCCACTGTGCCGAGTCAGCTTCTACCGCCCACCTGCCGATCGACGGCGACCGCGTCCACGAAGAAGTCGTCTCTGCCAACCGCGGGATCCGTCCTCTCTGTCTGTGGTTCACAGAACCACAGTTGACGCTGCTACAGGCAAGTGTACGTACATGCATGTCAGCATAACTCAGTTTAGGCCTGGCCTCATCGATTTGGTTCGCACACAGTACCAAGGAGAGTCATGCGGAGTGCAACATGGGTGCCGCCAATCCAAGGTTGTGTCAAGATCAATGTTGACGGAGCAGTGGCCGTGAGGAGGAAGCATGGTTCTGTGGGAGCGATCAGTAGAGATCAACATGGCAACTTTTGGGGGGCTTCGGCCATTGTGTTTAAGCATATCACAGAGCCTCAAACGCTGGAAGCCTAGCTATAAGGGAGGCTCTCTCGTTGGCGGATGATCTATATGCACGAGCTATACATGTTGCTTCGGACTGCAAGGTGGTTGTCGACGAGCTGCATCACGGCAAGCTAGCTACTTATGGAGCTGTCCTTCGGGAGATATTGGAACACTCTTCTAGTTTTTTAACTTGCAACATAGGTCATGAACTTAGGAGCTCAAACTATGAAGCTCACAATCTAGTGAAACATTCTCTCTCCCTCGCGGTTGGCCGCCATGTGTGGTTAGTCCAGCCGGAGATCTTCATTTTGTCCCTGTAAACATTGTGATGGGTTAATAAAGTTTCGCGAGATTGTCTCAAAAAAAAAATACTAGTGGAGGTAGATTGTTAAGAGCCCGCGGAGATACACTTTATTTAATTAGTACAATACATGCATGTTTCTGAACCATTTATTCCTGTAATTTTGCATACTACATTTAGTCTGCATCTTAGTTTTGCTAGTAACTGCTTTTGTTACAAATAAATAACCTTTCACCAGATAAATAACCACTCACAAACATGTGTTTTTCTTTGACTGCGGCAAACAAACGTATAAGGTAACTAATCCATGAGTCTATGCTGACTAGTCCAAGGTGAGAAGTCCATAGTCTACGGTGCACCACACCACTTCAGCATGCATGCAGGGGCCTTTGGTTAGTTATTATGCCTCGTTTAGACTTCGACTCCTTTATTTATTGCCTTCATTGTTGACTTTGGCTTTTTATTTTGCCTCCTCATTTGACTTGTTGATTATGATAATTTGCTTGGACTTCTACTAACTGTCTTCGCCTTATTCATTGAGTTGGACTTTTGTTGAACATCTTGGACCATGTTGACAGGTTTGGAATTTTGTTAACTAGCCATGTAGGACTAGTAGACCCCCGAGTAGGATTATTTATTTTCCATCAACATCAATATTATATAGTTTGCATCATTCCAGCATAACCTGAAAGTTATGGTCAAAATAGAACACAACAACATGACATACACAAACTAGAGAATAAGAGTTCACATCTTCGCTTTTGATAGTTTAGTAGGGTTGCGTTTTACAATCAGCTGCAGGATAGGTGGAATGTAATAAGCAACAATTACACCATTTGTGTAATAGGATTCTGGCATTTACTATTGCGTTGAGGATATATTTAAAACTACACACCCGATTGAAAGAGGTTTGACTTTTTATCGGGCTTGTAGAGATATCAAGCATTTTATTGTGGTACTAGACATCCAAAGAATACATTAATTTTTTGAATCTACAAAGTTATATTGTACATTTACTATGAGATTGCTATGTTAGATATTTCATTTATATGAGTGATCTGTATCAAAATTAATTGGCTCCCATTGTATTTAATGAAAGATACTTAAACCAAGCATAGAGTTTCAACATTTATCATGACTGTAGGAAAAGAGATATCGAACAATTAATTTGATATTGGGCATAGAAGAATCCACACATTTACTCTTGCATTAGACATATATATGGAGATTTGAACATTTATTAAGGTGTTGCTAGACAACAAACATTGCAGCCATCACATACCTACATATATCGCCATTCACCAATTCCATATGCAATCCTCCAGAACTCACAAAAGGCATTATCCAAGATGGCCTCTAAAGAAGGGAAGCTTCTCCTCGTATGCATTGTAGTCATTTTAGTGATGCATAGTTTTGAATCAACCTTTGCAGAGCAAGACTGGGAAACTATAAAGGCTAGGGTATTCTCAGTTTGTAGGCCAGCAATTCGTAAAGGCCACAAAGGTTCGGGGAAATCATTTACTGAATGTTGTGAAGCCATGGCGAAGGAGGACATCGATGGTATCTGCAAACATCTTGATGAGGCAGACGAGCATGATATCGATCCTAAGAAACTAGTCCATGTGGCAAGAGAGTGCGGCCATAAGCTTGCGAGTACTGAACATTGTGGAAGTAAGTGAAATTACATATTTATTGTTCGCTTTCACATTTTATGTCTTACATTTTTGCAATTTGTTTTATGACATTGTCCTTTAACATGTGTAGCTTACAAAATACCGCCACCACCCATCGTCACCAGCGGAGGCCAGCAATAAGCATGTGTTTCAAGTGACAAGGGGCCATATGTAACTCGGTGAAAAGAAGTAATAAATCTGGAATGTGTTTCATTGTTGATATTAAGTCATGAGAAACTTCTGTTATGCCTATTCAAAAATATTAAAATTGGCTGAGACCATCCAATCGTGGTTCCAAGTTCTTCTTTGTAGGGTTATGTTCCAAGTTATTTCCTTATTAAATATGGTTTGGCTGAATTCATCCTGTATCGACTATTTTGAGGTTCCGCGACTTTGTGGCTAGCTAAGAGCGAAATTCTAAAAGATATCAAAGTGTAGTAGGACCATCATAAATTGCGAATTGTTCCCGTACTTCCAATGAATATAGTCAAAAGCTATTTTGAGTAGGAGACCGAACATACTATGTGTAGCGGTACTTGCAAAAACTCTTATATTCGTGTCAAAAGTGAAAGCATTGAACGTTATTCCTCAGGCACATGCCCAAAGCCCTTTGGTCAGGAGTGTGGTGATTTGGATGTAGGTTTACTGGGAGCCTTTAATTTAAAACAAAAAAAGGATTTTTAAGACTTTTGTTGAAAACCCCTTCACATATCTCTATCTTTATCTCTATCTCTAATACTATAATGCACCGTTTTAAACATGGATTTGCACACCATCGGTGCCTGCAAAACCAAGTTTGAATCCGTGAATTCCGAATCCTTGGTTCCTTAGATCGAATGGACAATACTCTCTGTTGTAGCTCATTCGTCCAGATTTTTTGCGCCAAAGCTAGTGGCTGCGTGTTCTCATGGCCACACCTTTTGGGTAAAGCTCGTTGTCCTTTCCCTTTTTCCAACAAGTATATGCCATGCAACTTGGTATATATATCTTGATTTTTTTTCCTAAGTTGGTGTATGATACCAAACCATTTTTTAATCCGAATGGTTTGATAGTTTTATTTAGAGTAAACTCCAATTTTTATCCTTTCTTTTGGCATTTTTGACAGAAATTACACCATTTTAAACACATCCATTTTGCCTTATTTAAAAAAGCTCGTGTCACATTTTGTCCCCTCTAATTTTCGAGAAGTTGGTCCCACCTTCCAAGGCACATGTGGCGCGCCACGTTGATGTTTTGTCCTCTCCACAATAAGTTTCTCCATGTGCTCGCCCACCAGCTCGGTTGGGCTCCACGCCCCCGCCTGATCTTGCATTGCATGCCTCTCCCGCACTCCGTGGTGGTGTGATACGTCTCCAACGTATCTATAATTTTTGATTACTCCATGCTACTTTGTCTACTGTTTTGGACTATATTGGACTTTATATTCAAATTTTATATTATTTTTGGGACTAACCTATTAACCGGAGGCCCAGCCCAGAATTGTTGTTTTTTTGCCTATTTCAGTACTTCGAAGAAACAGAATATCAACCGGAGTCCAAACGGAATAAAACCTTCGGGAATGTGATTTTCTCACCGAACGTGATCCAGGAGACTTGGACCCTACTCCAAGAAGTGCCAGAGGCGGTCACGAGGGTGGAGTGCGCCCCCCCTGGGCACACCCTCCTGGGCGCGTCCCCCTGCCTCGTGGGCCCCCTGTTGCTCCACCGACGTACTCCTTCCTCCTATATATACCTACGTACCCCCGTCAGATCAGATACGGAGCCAAAAACCTAATTCCACCGCCGCAACCTTCTGTATCAGCGAGATCCCATCTTGGGGCCTGTTTCGGAGCTCCGCCAGAGAGGGCATACACCACAGAGGGCTTCTACATCAACACCATAGCCTCTCCGATGAAGTGTAAGTAGTTTACTTCAGACCTTCGGGTCCATAATTTTTAGCTAGATGGCTTCTTCTCTCTTTTTGGATCTCAATACACTGTTCTCCCCCTCTCTTGTGGAGATCTATTCGATGTAATCTTCTTTTTGCGGTGTGTTTGTTGAGAACGATGAATTGTGGGTTTATGATCCAGCTTATCTATGAACAATATTTGATTCTTCTCTGAATTCTTTTATGTATGATTGAGTTATCTTTACAAGTCTCTTTGAATTATCCGTTTGGTTTGGACAACTAGATTGGTAGTTCTTGCAATAGGAGAAGTGTTTAGCTTTGGGTTCAATCTTGCGGTGTCCTTACCCAGTGACAGAAAGGGTTGCAAGGCACGTATTGTATTGTTGCCATCGAGGATAACAAGATGGTTTTTTTATCATATTGCATGAATTTATCCCTCTACGTCATGTCATCTTGCTTAAAGCGTTACTCTGTTTTACTTAATACTCTAGATGCATGCTGGATAGCGGTCGATGAGTGGAGTAATAGTAGTAGATGCAGAATCGTTTCGATCTACTTGTCTTGGACGTGATGCCTATATACATGATCATACCTAGATAATCTCATAATTATTCGCTTTTCTATCAATTGCTCAACAGTAATTTGTTCATCCACCGTAGAATACTTATGCTCTTGAGAGAAGCTACTAGTGAAACCTATGGCCCCGGGGTCTATTCTTATCATATCAATCTCCATTACTTTATTTACTTGCTTTGTTTTTACTTTGCCTTTTACTTTTTACTTTGCATCTCTATATCAAAAATACCAAAAATATTATTTATCATCTCTATCAGATCTCACCCTCGTAAGTGACCGTGAAGGGATTGACAACCCCTAATCGCGTTGGTTGCGAGTAGCTATCGTTTTGTGTAGGTACGAGGGACTTGTGCGTGATCTCCTACTGGATTGATACCTTCGTTCTCAAAAACTGAGGGAAATACTTAAGCTACTTTACTGCATCATCCTCTCCTCTTCGGGGAAATCCAACGCAGTGCTCAAGAGGTAGCAAGAAGAATTTCTGGCGCCGTTGCCGGGGAGTTCGCGCAAAAGTCAACTATACCAAGTACCCATCACAATCCCTATCTCTCGCATTACATTATTTGCCTCTCGTTTTCCTCTCCCCCACTTCACCCTTGCCGTTTTATTCGCCCTCTCTTTCCCAATCTCCTCCTCTCTTTCTCTTTTGCCTTTTTCTCGTTTGCCTTTGCTTGTGTGTTGGATTACTTGTTGCCATGGCACAAGATAATACCAAATTGTGTGATTTCTCGAATACCAATAATAATGATTTCCTTAGTACTCCGATTGCTCCTCTTAATAATGATGAGTCTTGTGAAATCAATACCGCTTTGCTGAATCTTGTTATGAAAGATCAATTCACCGGCCTTCCTAGTGAAGATGCCGCTACTCATCTAAACAATTTTGTTGATTTGTGTGATATGCAAAAGAAGAAAGATACGGATAACAATATTGTCAAATTGAAGTTATTTCCGTTTTCACTTAGAGATCGTGCTAAAATTTGGTTTTCGTCTTTGCCTAAAAATAGTATTGATTCTTGGAACAAGTGAAAAGATGCTTTTATCTCTAAATATTTTCCTCCCGCTAAGATCATCACTCTTAGGAACAATATTATGAATTTTAAACAACTTGATCATGAGCATGTTGCCCAATCTGGGGAAAGAATGAAATTGATGCTTCGCAATTTCCCTACTCATGGTTTGAATTTATGGATGATTATACAAAATTTTTATGCCGGATTAAATTTTGCTTCTATAAATCTTTTAGATTCGGCCGCGGGAGGCACGTTTATGGAAATTACGTTAGGAGATGCTACAAAATTGCTTGACAATATTATGGCTAATTATTCTCAATGGCATACCGAAATAACTTCTAGTAAAAAAGTGCATGCTATAGAAGAAATCAATGTTTTGAGTGAAAAGATGGATGAATTTATGAAGATGTTTGCTACTAAAAATACTTCTCTTGATCCCAATGATATGCCTTTATCTACTTTGATTGATAATAATAATGAATCTATGGATGTGAATTTTGTTGGAAGGAATAGTTTTGGAAATAACGCGCATAGGGGGAATTTTAATCCTAGGCCTTATCCTAGTAATCCTTCTAATAATTATGGAAATTCCTACAACAACTCTTATGGAAATTTTAATACGATGCCCTCTGAATTTGAGAGTAGTGTTAAAGAGTTTATGAATTCACAAAAGAATGTTAATGCTTTGCTTGAAGAAAAATTGCTTAAGGTTGATGATTTGGCTAGGAACGTTGATAGAATTTCTCTTGAAATTGATTCTTTAAAGCTTAGATCTATTCCTCCTAAGCATGATATCAATGAGTCTCTCAAAGCTATGAGAATTTCCATTGATGAATGCAAGGGAAGAACCGCTAGGATGCGTGCTTCCAAAGATGCCTTTATTAAAGTGTGTTCTTCCGATTCCTATGAAAATCAAGATGAAGATCTAAAAGTTATTGATGTGTCCCCTATTAAATCCTTGTTTTGCAATATGAATCTTGATAAAACTGAATATGATCTTCCTTTACCTAGAAGGCGTCCTAAGAATTCTGAGTTTCTAGATCTTGATGATGAAATTGATGAAAGTGGGATTGAAAGAAATAAAAATCTTGATGTTGCTAAACCCACTATTTTGGATCTCAAAGAATTTAATTATGAAAATTGCTCTTTGATTGGTTGTATTTCCTTGTTGCAATCCGTGTTAGATTCTCCTCATGCTTATAGTCAAAATAAGGCCTTTACTGAACACATTGTTGATGCCTTGATGCAATCTTATGAAGAAAAACTTGAGTTGAAAGTTTCTATCCCTAGAAAACTCTATGATGAGTGGGAACCTACTATCAAAATTAAAATTAAAGATGATGTGTTTCATGCCTTGTGTGATTTGGGTGCTAGTGTCTCCACTATTCCCAAAACTTTGTGTGATTTGCTAGATTTCCGTGACTTTGAAGATTGCTCTCTAAACTTGCATCTTGCGGATTCCACTATTAAAAAGCCTATGGGAAAAATTAATGATGTTCTTATTGTTGCCAATAGGAATTATGTGCCCGTAGATTTTATCGTTCTTGATATAGATTGCAATCCTTCATGTCCTATTATTCTTGGTAGACCTTTTCTTAGAACCATTGGTGCGGTTATTGATATGAAGGAAGGGAATATTAGATTCCAATTTCCCTTGAGAAAGTGTATGGAGCACTTCCCTGGAAAGAAAATAAAACTACCATATGAATCTATCATGAGAGCCACCTATGGATTGCCTACCAAAGATGGGAAAACTTAGATCTATCTTCGCTTTTATGCCTAGCTAGGGGCGTTAAACGATAGCGCTTGTTGGGAGGCAACCCAATTTTATTTTGTGTTATTTGTTTTTGTTCCTGTTTAGTGTTAAATTTTGTTTCTACTTTCTGTTTAGATGTGGTTTTATGTTTCAATTAGTGTTTGTGCCAAGTAGAACCTATAGGATAAGCTATTATGACAGTTGATTTGATTCTGCTGAAAAACAGAAACTTTGCGCTCACGAGAAAAAATTCAATAAATCACAGGAACGTGATTTTGCATTGGTTCTTTTTGCTGCCGATCAATAAACAAATGGTACAGTACGTCCTATTTTGGTAGAATTTTTTAGAGTTGCAGAAGTTTGCGTTAGTTACAGATTGCTACAGACTGTTCTGTTTTTGACAGATTCTGTTTTTCGTGTGTTGTTTGCTTATTTCAATGCATCTATGGCTAATAAATTAGTTTATAAACCATAAGGAAGTTGGAATACAGTAGGTTTAACACCATTATAAATAAATAATGAGTTCATTACAGTACCTTGAAGTAGTATTTTGTTTTCTTTCACTAACGGAGCTCACGAGATTTCTATTGAGTTTTGTGTTGTGAAGTTTTCAAGTTTTGGGTGAATTCTTTTGATGGATTATGGAACAAAGAGTGACAACAGCCTAAGCTTGGGGACGCCCATGGCACCCCCAAGATAATCCAAGGACACCAAAAAGTCAAAGCTTGGGGATGCCCCAGAAGGCATCCCCTCTTTCGTCTACTTCCATCGGTAATTTACTTGGAGCTATATTTTTATTCACCACATGATATGTGTTTTGCTTGGAGCGTCTTTATTATTTGTGTCTTTGCTTGTTAGTTTGCCACAATCATCCTTGCTGTACACACCTTTTGAGAGAGTCATACATGATTTAGAATTTGCTAGAATACTCTTTGTGCTTCACTTAAATCTTTTGAGCTTGATAGTTTTGCTCATAGTGCTTCACTTATATCTTTTGAGCGTAATAATTTTTGCTCTAGTGCTTCACTTAGATTTTTCAGAGCATGGTGGTGGATTTGTTTTAAAGAAACTATTGATCTCTCATGCTTCACTTAGATTATTTTGAGAGTCGTTAATAGCATGGTAAGTGCTTAATGTTAATATACTTGGTATTCAAGATTTGTGAAACTTTCTTTTGAGTGCGGTGAATACTAAGATAAGTTTGATGCTTGATAATTGTTTTGAGATATGGAGGTGATAATATTAAAGAAATGCTAGTAGGGGTAATTATGAATTTAAAGAATGCTTGCGTTGAAGTTTGTGATTCCCGTAGCATGCACGTATGGCGAACCGCTTGTGATGAAGTCAGAGCACAATTTTATTTATTGATTGTCTTCCTTATGAGTGGAAGTCGGGGACGAGCGATGGTCTTTTCCTCCCAATCTATCCCCCTAGGAGTATGCGTTTAATGCTTTGGTTTTTGATGACTTCTAAATTTTTGCAACAAGTGGATGAGTTCTTTTTATTAATGTTGAGTCCATGGATTATACGCACTCTCACCCTTCCACCATTGCTAGCCTCTCTAATACTGCGCACTTTTCGCCGGTATCATACACCCACCATATACCTTCCTCAAAACAGCCACCATACCTACCTATAATGGCATTTCCATAGCCATTCCGAGATATATTGCCATGCAACTTTCCACCGTTCCATTCATATGACACACATTACTTTTGTCATATTGCTTTTTGCATGAACATGTAGTTGACATTGTATTTGTGGCAAGGCCACCTTCATAATTTTCATACATGTCGCTCTTGATTCATTGCATATCCCGGTACACCGCCGGAGGCATTCATATAGAGTCATATCTTGTTCTAAGTATCTAGTTGTAATTGTTGAGTTGTAAGAAAAATAAAAGTGTGATGATCATCATTATTAGAGCATTGTCCCAGTGAGGAAAGGATGATGGAGACTATGATTCCCCCATAAGTCGGGATGAGACTCTGGACTTTATGAAATATATATATATATATAAAGTGGCCAAAAAAGGGGAAAAAATAAAAAAATAGAAAGGCCACACTTGTGCTTCAAAATTAAGCACCATGATCTTCATGATAGAGAGTCTCATATGTTATCACTTTCATATACTAGTAGGAATTTTTCATTATAGAACTTGGCTTGTATATTCCAATGATGGGCTTCCTCAAAAGTGCCCTAGGTCTTCGTGAGCAAGCAAGTTGGATGCACACCCACTTAGTTTCTTTTGTTGAGCTTTCATATACTTATAGCTCTAGTGCATCCGTTGCATGGCAATCCCTACTCACTCACATTGATATCTATTGATGGGAATCTCCATAGCCCATTGATACGCCTAGTTGATGTGAGACTATCTTCTCCTTTTTTGTCTTCTCCACAACCACCATTGTATTCCACCTATAGTGCTATGTCCATGGCTCACGCTCATGTATTGAGTGAAAGTTGAAAAAGTTTGAGATTTCTGAAGTATGAAACAATTGCTTGGCTCATCATCGGGGTTGTGCATGATTAAATACTTTGTGTGATGAAGATAGAGCATAGCCAGACTATATGATTTTGTAGGGATAACTTTCTTTAACCATGATATTTTGAGAAGACATGATTGCTTTGATTAGTATGCTTGAAGTATTATTATTTTTATGTCAATATGAACTTTTGTCTTGAATCTTTCGGATCTGAATATTCATGTCACAATTAAGAAGATTTGCATTGAAATTATGCCAAAGTATCACTCCGCATCAAAAATTCTTTTTTATCATTTACCAACTCGAGGACGAGCAGGAATTAAGTTTGGGCATGCTTGATACGTCTCCAACGTATCTATAATTTTTGATTACTCCATGCTACTTTGTCTACTGTTTAGGACTATATTGGGCTTTATTTTCCACTTTTATATTATTTTTGGGACTAACCTATTAACCGGAGGCCCAGCCCAGAATTGTTGTTTTTTTGCCTATTTCAGTATTTCGAAGAAACATAATGTCAAACGGAGTCCAAACGGAATAAAACCTTCGGGAACGTGATTTTCTCACCGAACATGATCCAGGAGACTTGGACCCTACTCCAAGAAGTGCCAGAGGCGGTCACGAGGGTGGAGGCCCCCCCTGGGTGCGCCCCCCTGCCTCATGGGCCCCCTGTTTCTCCACCGACGTAATCCTTCCTCCTATATATACCTACGTACCCCCGTCAGATCAAATACGGAGCCAAAAACCTAATTGCACCACCGCAACCTTCTGTATCCGCGAGATCCCATCTTGGCACCTGTTCCGGAGCTCCGCCGGAGAGGGCATCCACCACGGAGGGCTTCTACATCAACACCATAGCCTCTCTGATGAAGTGTGCGTAGTTTACTTTAGACCTTCGGGTCCATAGTTATTAGCTAGATGGCTTCTTCTCTCTTTTTGGATCTCAATACAGTGTTCTCCCCCTCTCTTGTGGAGATCTATTCGATGTAATCTTCTTTTTGCGGTGTGTTTGTTGAGACCGATGAATTGTGGGTTTATGATCCAGCTTATCTATGAACAATATTTGATTCTTCTCTGAATTCTTTTATGTATGATTGAGTTATCTTTACAAGTCTCTTCGAATTATCCGTTTGGTTTTGCCAACTAGATTGGTAGTTCTTGCAATAGGAGAAGTGTTTAGCTTTGGGTTCAATCTTGCGGTGTCCTTACCCAGTGACAGAAAGGGTTGCAAGGCACGTATTGTATTGTTGCCATAGAAGATAACAAGGCGGGGTTTTTATCATATTGCATGAATTTATCCCTCTGCATCATGTCATCTTGCTTAAAGTGTTACTCTGTTTTACTTAATACTCTAGATGCATGCTGGATAGCGGTCGATGAGTGGAGTAATAGTAGTAGATGCAGAATTGTTTCGATCTACTTGTCTTGGACGTGATGCCTATATACATGATCATACCTAGATAATCTCATAATTATTCGCTTTTCTATCAATTGCTCAACAGTAATTTGTTCACCCACCGTAGAATACTTATGCTCTTGAGAGAAGCCACTAGTGAAACCTATGGCCCCCAGGTCTATTCTTATCATATCAATCTCCATTACTTTATTTACTTGCTTTGTTTTTAATTTGCCTTTTACTTTTTACTTTGCATCTCTATATCAAAAATACCAAAAATATTATTTATCATCTCTATCAGATCTCACCCTCGTAAGTGACCGTGAAGGGATTGACAACCCCTAATCACGTTGGTTGTGAGTAGCTATCGTTTTGTGTAGGTACGAGGGACTTGTGCGTGATCTCCTACTGGGTTGATACCTTGGTTCTCAAAAACTGAGGGAAATACTTATGCTACTTTACTGCATCATCCTCTCCTCTTCGGGGAAATCCAATGCAGTGCTCAAGAGGTAGCATGGTGCCAAACGCATCTCCTATATTTAACTAGGACAATGCCCGTGCATTGCAACGCGGGCATACATATTGTATTTATGCAACACCAACCATAACTTTCACATAACTTTCACATATTGTTGATATATTTACCATTAAATCACTCTTCTTCCTTCACATCCGTTCTCAACCCCCCCTTTCTCTCTCTCACACACAATGTGCTTGTTTTAGAAAGGTTTGCTTGTGATCTTCGACCACATCACGGTAAACGGCCGCCCATGCCATGTAGTCAAAGAACAAGTACTTTTTTTAGAAAAGGAGGATGTACCCCCGGCCTTTACACCTGGACGATGCATGAAGCAATTTTATTGGTTATTCACAAGACCATACAAGGTGATACATCAATAAGCCTGAAGCCACCATCTTGGCAACGCCTGTTGCTACTCCTATCCCTTGATGAAGGTGTGCCGAATGTCCGGGCCTAATACCAAATAGACATCGCACCAAAGCCTAACATCCACTTGCACGCGCGTGTCTTCCCCGTCCTCTCCGGCGTCCAGTCGGCGCTTCCCCCCGCCGTTCCCCACCGCGCGCGCCGCTTCCCCCTCTTCCCCGATGGCGCTGCTGCTTCCTCCGCCGCGGTCGCTCCTCGAGCGCCCTGTTCGGCCGACGAACAGCGCCCGACGGGGGTTTGCAGCTCGGTGCCCACAAGGTGTTTGACAAAGGCTTGCAAGATACTCCCTCCATTTCTTTTTAGTTTGCATGTAAGATTTGGTTAAATTCAAACTTTGTTAACTTTGACTAAGTTTATAGAGAGAAATATCAAGATTCACCATATGAAATCAATATTGTTAGATGCATCATGAAATTAATTTACATACCATATAGCTTTAGTACTGCAAATGTTAATGTTTTTTTGGACGAAATTGGTCAAACTTTACAAACTTTGACCTTGATCAAATCTTATATGCAGACAAAAAGAAACGGAGGGATTATATATTATTTCTAACATCATTTTTGTAGATTTATTTTTTGTGTGTTTGATCTTCTTTGTTTCACATTGAATGCAAAATGTGGTTTGTGTTGGGCGTGCAGGCTCTATTTTGCCGCGTCTGCTGAAGCGGCACTCTGGCGCGCTAAATTTTTTCAGCGTTTGGTGAAGCAACAGTGTGGTATGGCGTACAAAAGGGCTATTTCGACTCTGTAAAAAAAATGTGTGCCGCGCCGTAGCGTGTCTGTTCAAGTGCCTCCAACCCTAGTGCACTTCGAGATGCTCAAACAAAAATGAGAAAGCAAAATAAAAATGGAGCTACTCTCAGCCCGTGCATGGTGGCACGTCTTTGTAAGATTTGATAGGAAGCGTTAAACCCTTTGCTCGGGCCGCATTTATATTTATAGAAGGATTGTCGTGGCTTACAAGGTTTGGAATATCGCTAGGATTCTTCCAGAATACATCAAGAGAGATATGACTTGAAGAAGAAGAACAGAAGAAGAGATAGAATCAGGAAACAGTTTAAACAACTATCTCTACGTACTCTATTCTAACATCCTCCCTCAATACAAAACTATGAAAATTTCTCTAGGTTTAGATTGTACTTGAACTCATTCAGTCTCCTCGTAGTAAGTGGTTTGGTGAAGCCATCAGCAAGTTGATCTCCTATAAACTTGATGTCAAGTAGCTTTCGTGCTACTCTTTCTCTCACAAAATGAAAATCAACCTCTACGTGTTTTGTACGTGCATGGAACACAGGATTTGCTGAAAGGTAAGTTGCACCAATGTTGTCACACCATAACCTTGCAACTTGTGGAGTCTTGATTCCCAACTCATACAGAAGAGTCTGAATCCACATAACTTCGGCAGTTGCATTGGCAAGGGCTTTGTATTCTGCTTCAGTACTTGACCTTGACACAGTAGCTTGTTTCCTTGCACTCCATGACACGAGGTTTGATCCTAGAAATACAGCAAAACCACCTGTTGACCTTCTATCATCAGGGCACCCTTCCCAATCAGCATCTGAATATGTACTAACTAGCATGGATGGTTATTTAACAATCTTGATTCCAAGTCCCATTGTAAACTTTAGATACCTCAGAATTCTCTTTACTGCAGTCCAATGAACTGTACTTGGTGCATGCAAAAACTGACACACTTTGTTGATAGAATACGAAATATCAGGCCTAGTCAACGTTAAATATTGTAGAGCACCAACAACACTCCTATAGTTTGTTGCATCACTCGGTCCAAGTAATTCACCTCCTTCAACTGTAAGTTTCTCAGAAGTGGAAAGTGGTGTACTTACTAGTTTGCAATGTTCCAGTCCTGCCCTTTTTAGAATATCTGTGGTGTATTTCTCTTGTGTAATGAAGATCACCCAAATCTTTGAGTGCGAACTCCACATTAAGGTCACAGAGCAGACAGGTAGTGGCCTCTGAGCTAGAACTAGCAACAATTATATCATCAACATAAACAAGAACAAACATAGAGATGTTTCCTTTGTGATAGAAGAATAATGAGGTATTTGCCTTGCTTGAAATAAAACCAAGTTTTTGTAACTAAGTGCTCAACCTGGAGTACCAGGCTCTTGGGGCCTGTTTTAAGCCATACAAAACTTTGTCCAAGTTACAGACAAAATGAGGTGTGCTTTTGTTTTCATACCCTGGTGGTTGCTGCATGAACACTTCTTCCTCAAGAACACCATGGAGAAACGCGTTCTGGACGTCTAGCTGACTTAAACTCCACCTCTGGAAATAGCAATAGATAATACAAGTCGAATAGTAGTTTCCTTA
Organism: Triticum aestivum; assembly: GCF_018294505.1. Taxonomy (NCBI): domain Eukaryota; kingdom Viridiplantae; phylum Streptophyta; class Magnoliopsida; order Poales; family Poaceae; genus Triticum; species Triticum aestivum. The sequence continues at coordinate 661,458,252 of NC_057795.1, forward strand.
ATAACAGGGCTAAAAGTATCCTCATAATCAATTCCAAATCTTTGTTTAAACCCTTTTGCAACAAATCTAGCCTGGTATCTATCTATACTCCCATCAGATTTTCTTTTGATGTTATAAACCCACTTGCAATCAATCAAATTCTTTCCCGTTGTTGGTGGTACAAGATGCCATGTTTTATTTTCATGAGTGCTTGATATTCATTTTCCATAGCCCCTTTCCATTCTTTGTGAGCAAGAGCTTCGGCTAAATGAGTAGGTTCACCTGAACTAGTGAGAAACGCATACTTGCGAGGATCATACCTTATTGTACCATCCTTGTATTCCTTAGGCTTGAATACCCCAGATTTTGACCTGGTATGGCGTTGAGGATTTTCAAGTGACACATGTGTGGCAGCTGTTGCAGTTTCTATATCACCAGAACCAGCCACAGAAGATCCAGCCGCCGAATCACCCTGGAATGCCGTGCCGTAGTGCTCCAGACCTGAGATGGGCACGGGATCCGGCGTGATCCGCCTCGTACCAGATGCCTCAGCAGGGGAATCCCGCATGGCACTGTTGGCAGGGTCCACTCCGGTCGGGTTGTCGGCCCTAGAGCGCGCCAACTCCCATGTGCTGCGTGCGGACGGGCTACGCCCCGCGCCGTCTGGGTCCACACCTGGACCTCGGTAGGTCACGGGCTCGGCAGGCGGACTGGTCCCACCACCACTTGGCGCTTCAGGAGACGCAGGGGACGCTGCTACGCACCGAGTGACAGGGCTGTCAGCCTGGGTCTCGCGCGGCTATCAACCTGGGATCGCGCACCTTCTCTGGAATCGTAGTTCTGCACCAAATTGCATCGGATCCAGCGCGGTTTTCGTCCTCTTCTGCACACATAAAATCATAGCCAAAACCTGCATTTTTTCATTAGTTCCTGAATTTTCTCCTGGACTAGGCACATGATCATGTTCTATTAATTCTCCCCCGTGATCAGTATGTGGCAAAGGATCCGAGAGAAGAGAGATTTCAGGTCGGAGAAGAGCTCCGGAATTTGGATGAAGTTTGGCAAAAGGGAAAATAGTTACATCAAAAATCACATCCCGAGAGATGTAGATGCGTCCAGTTGAAACTTCTAGACACTTGTAACCCTTATGAAGATTGCTATAGCCAAGGAAGACACATTGAGTGGAGCGAAACTCTAGTTTGTGGTGATTATCTGGACGAAGATTGGGATAGCATGCACATCCAAAAACTTTGAGGGAATTATAATCTGGTTTTTGATGAAACAATCGTTCTAAGGGAGTTGTGTTCCCAATAACCTTACTAGGCAAACGATTGATAAGATAGGTGGCGGCAATGAAAGCTTCATCCCAATATTTTGGAGGCATAGATGCATGAGCAAGAAGGGAAAGACCAACTTCAACAATATGACGGTGTTTGGGTTTAGCAGAACCGTTCTGTTGTTGTGCATGCGGACACGAAACATGACGCTCAATGCCTATGTTTTGAAAGAAGGAGTTGAGTTTCTCATACTCTCCTCCCCAGTCACTCTGGATTGTAATGATTTTCTTATTAAATTGACGCTCAACAAGTTTTTGGAATTCTTGGAAGACAGAGAAAACTTCGGATTTGAACTTAAGTAAGTATATCCATGTAAACTTACTATAATCATCAATGAAGCTAACATAATATTTTGTTCTTCCAAAGGAATCTCTAGCATGACCCCATACATCACTAAATATCAGTTCCAATGGAGCATGAGACACACTATTTGAACTAGGATAGGGAGTTGATGACTCTTGACACATTGACAAGCATCACAAACAAACTCTTTATTCTCACGACTAGACAATTGAAGATTGCCTTTATTGACTACTTGATCAACTATTTTTAATGAAGGATGACCCAATCTTTGATGCCACCTCTCGAAGGACGGCTTGACGACGGAGTAGACTTTGTGATGACATTTGCGGCTAAGAGCTCTTGATGTTATAGGATATAGACCACCGATGTATCTACCGTGATGGAGGAGCTCCCTCGTTGCCCGATCCTTAATGAAAAAAATACTTGGGATGAGTTTCAAAGAACATGTTATTATCAGCGGACAAATGAGACATGGAAGCAAGGTTTTTGTTGGCTTGAGGAACATGGACATCTTTTAGAAGAAGATCACATTTAATATTAGGGAAATTAATAGAGGATTGACCAATGTGACATATGTCCATACCTCCTCCTCTTACGGCGGTGTTAATCTGATCATTGCCATAGTATATCTCCTGATTTGCAAGCTTCTCCAACTCGCTGGTGACATGATCTGTGGCTCCAGAGTCAGCATACCGTATGGTGTCCCCAGCTTCTTCTTGCTCCCTGATGGCTGCAGCTACGTGGCACTCTTCGGGCACGTAGTCTTCATCGTAGCGATGCCAACAATCTTTCACCTCATGCCCTGATTTCTTGCAAAGCTGGCAACGTGGCCTGGTGCTGGAGTAGGAGGCGCCTGAGGAGCGTGGGCCAGAGTTGTTGGCGCGGCCACGCCCACCGTTGTTGCCGTTAAACGAGCTAGTCAAGTAGAGGCAGACTAGTGAAACTTAGTTTGTCTATGTATTCACACATGTATCATGTTTCCAGTTAATACAGTTCTAGCATGAATAATAAACATTCATCATGATATACGGAAATAAATAATAACTTTATTATTGCCTCTAGGGCATATTTCCTTCACTACGTACCATCACCGATAGTCAACCCGTGATTAATAATAATGATCTAATTTAGGTTTTTTAGTACATATATTTAATATTTGAATTATGAACTTAGGCCGGAAATGTCATACTCAGACGATGAAAACCGCCCAGGGGAGTGCGACTGGTGCCACGACGACCGAGGTATGTGTGACAGGTTCATTGAGCTGGACGAAGATCAGAGCTTCAGCATTAAGCTCGAGGAGACCTTTGATGTTCATACGATACACAACAACGACAATAATTTTTTCCGTAATTAAGCATGACTTCAACTATTTTAACGTGTATTTTTCATCTTATCCAATTCGACTAGCTTATCCCATGCTATGCAAGACGCTATGTCTTGGAGAGGATGAGTTTTGAAGACCATGAAAGTATGGAAACCAAAAAAAATCTCCTAAGGACCCATCATGGTGTAGATTTTCAAGTAAAGTTGTACAATGCTAAGAGTGTAACTCATTTTGGTTGCAAAAATTGGGAAGCACTTTGCAAGATGTATGGTTTTGATGAGGGTATGCTTGTCACCATGGATCTTGGTGATCCTACAATCCAGCAAGACAATATGGGCATTTGGGTCCTTGTGGATACACCTCCAATTCTTCCCCCATGTGAGCTTAACATAGTTATTGTAATTTATATTGTTTATTTCAAAATAGTTGACAGCTTGTTTCCATTGACAACTTATTTTCATTCTTCAAAGAATGTGCGGAAAATGGTAGACAAAACCCACTACACCGATGGCTCCGAATTAACTTATAAGGAGAAAAATCATCTGATCGCATTTTGTACTGATCTTGAGAATTACAATGTCTACAATCGAACTCCTCAACATTATGGTCAATACGTGCCACTAGTGCACGTGTTGAACTACGGTAACTACCATGGAGATACCCTGGTAAGATTTTTTACTATTACGACATCCCTGCAGCTTTTTTAAATACTTCTAAAACTAGTACATCATTGCTAACTACGAAGTTATTACTATGTTTTTCAACAGATAATCCCGAATGATTGTGTGCCTCATCTGATGTACACACACGGTCGCCTTGATGTTTTGAACATACAACCAGGTCGTCCTACGAATCTCAATTGTCCATACCAGATTTCTAAAAGAAGTGGAGACATGACAATCAAAGTATGGAAAAAATGTATGGACACTCGTAAGGAACTTCTTGCAAGCAAAAGGAGGTGAAGCACAAGAATTGGAGACAGGATGATCTCCATTCTTCATAATGGAGAGTTAGGGTCTATATTGTTTTATGCTATTTTACCTTAAGGGTGTTTAGGTCCTACCTAATACTGATGATCATGTGCTAAGAACAATTATGTAGGGTTGGGTTCGATGACTATGATGATGATGATCGTATGACTTGTTATTAATAACGAGTAGAAGTTGTATGATGATGCATGATTAGTAAGACTTGTTATTATATATGATGATGTATGATGCGAGCATGCATGAGTTATTATATATCAGCGGGTGAAATGAACATAGCAGTATAAGAGAGGACACTTCTCTCTATTACACTAGTGCAGAACCGGGCAATAGCACCGGTTCGTAAGGCCCTTTAGTGTCGGTTCCATAACCGGCACTAAAGTGTGGTCACTAAAGGCCCCCCCTTTAGTACCGGTTCTGCATGAACCGGTGCTAAAGGGAAACCACGTGGCACGAGCCAGCTCCGGGGGACTAGAGCCCATTAGTACCGGTTGGTAACACCAACCGGTACTATAAGGTTTGGGGGTTTTTAGTTTTATGATTTCTTTTTCATTTAATTTTGTGTTTCCATTTTAATTCTTTTTCGTTTGCTGGTATTTTACGATACTACACATTGTAAACGTTATGCATATATATATATATATATATATATATATATATATATATGTATATATAAATAGAATTTCTAGTAGAACCAATCATCGAGTTCAACATGATTGTCATGATATTATAAGCGTTCATATATAACACCACAAAAGCAAATCACTTAAGTTCAGAACGAAGAACACGGACATGAAAGGCCAAGTACTAATTAAGAGCAGCATGAAGAACTAGCTAAATCACTCCTGCTAGCTACTCTCTCTCTGGTAAAATAGCATAGAACATGTATAGCTCTCCTGATTGATCATACTGGAGCATGCCGATGAACCTGTCTCCTAATCGTGGGCTGCGCTTCTCATTGCTGCCCCCTAGTACTTCTCTGCGATCATTAACAATTTTCCTCCAATCTTTCACTATTAAGCATTCATCGCTTCTAGAAATCCTGAATGCATTCATGTGCAATGCAGGATATCTTGGCCTTAAGCTAACAATTGACATCTGACCTTTAGTCTCGATCCCCTGAGGCACAACTGTCATCGGGAGTCCCTGTTGAAGAACATCGTATAGTACTTAATTAATATACTCAGCAATGAAAGTTTTAAAAAAAATATGTATGCAAAATATGCACTGAGGACAAATAGTAAATATCTTACCATCATTCCTAAATAGATGTGACCGTAGTTCAATACCATCACTATTGGTCGCACGTTTTGAGTACTAACATTTCCAAGTGCAGGAAAAAAATTTGTCTTGACAGTATGAAGATCCTCAAGCCATGAAACATAATGACTTATCTCCTCGCAGTTTAGTTCAGCTCCGGGACAGTAGAAGGTCCTGTCTACCAAGCGCCGGACATGTTTGGTTGAATGGAGATAAGCTGTCAATAGAAATTAGTTGTCAGTTATTTTTGAAATAAGCAATATCAAAGACAAAAATATATTTGAGAAGAACTCACATAATGGTAGAACTGGAGGCGTCTGCACATCGACCCATATGTCTCTATTACCTTCAATATCATCTTCCGGACGAATATCAAAGGTGATAACCATACCAGGCTCAAATGCATAAGCCTTGCATAGTGCTTGCCAAGTTTTGCATTCAAAATAGGTGTACGTGTGTGCATTGTATACTTTGACGTTGAAAGTATAACCATCATGCTCAGTTTTCAGGTAAGCTCTCTTTACCTCCATAGTTTCCATATCTTTGAAACCTATCTTATCCAAGACAAAAATTCTTGCATGGCATGGGATGCGCTAGTAGAATAGTGAAAATTAAAAATTATAAGTCAGGCAAATGAAGCATATATAAGTCATGCTTAATTACGAAAACAGACTTGTCGTTGTGACTTACTGTATCGAATTCGAAAGTCTCATCCAGCTTGATGCTGAATCGCCTACCATCAACAAGGAAATTTCTGTCGCACTGGCCGCGCTCGTCTTCACAGTATGTGCACATACCGAAATTTTTTCCGTCGTCAGACGACATTTCCTATGTTCATATTAGGCGAAACATTAAACACTTACTAATTCAATTAATTCAACTACTTCTATTAATTCAACTAAGCATTTACTAAAAATAAACTAGTTATATTAATTCAGTTAGTTCAACTAAGCATTTACTAAAAATAAACTAGTTATATTAATTCAATTAGTTCAACTAAGCATTTACTAAAAATAAACTAGTTCTATATATTAATTCAACTAGTTCAACTAAGCATTTACTAAAAATAAACTAGTTCTATATATTAATTCAACTAGTTCAACTAAGCATTTACTAAAAATAAACTAGTTCAAATATATATCTAACTATAATATTTTAATTAGATAATCAAATCTCAAATACGACAATTTTCTTACTAAAAATAAACTAGTTATATTAATTATTCAACTAGTTCAAATCTCATATACCTAAATAAACTAGTTCGACAATTTTCTTACTAAAAATAAACTAGTTATATTAATTATTCAACTAGTTCAAATATCACATACCTAGCTAATTAATATCTAATTAAATTTTCTAAAAAACAGAAAACAGAAAACAGAAAATAAGTAAAAAATATGTGTGTGTGTGTGTGTATGTGTGTAGTGTGTGTATGTGTGTGTACGCCGCCCCGTACGCCGCCGCCCCGTACGTACGAGCGGGGGCGCCGGCGTACGGGGCGAGGGCGGCGGCGTACGGGGCGGGGGCGCCGGCGCGCGGGTGCGAGAGACGACGTACGGGACCGCGGCGACGACGACGGACGGCGGCGGCGTTCGGGGCGGCGGCGCGAGACGACGACGACGACGGGCGGCGGCGGGGACAGCGACGACGACGACGGACGACGGGCGACGGGCGGCGACGACGGGATCGAGCGGCGCGCGGCGATGTCGAGAGGTTGGAGACGAAAGTGGGGAGATGTAACTGAAATTTTCGTAAGTGCTATATATATAGGATGGCCTTTAGTACCGGTTGGAGCCACCAACCGGTACTAAAGGCCAACTTTGGCCAGGCCAAGAGGCGGGAAGAGCAGGCCTTTAGTACCGGTTGGTGCTCCAACCGGTACTAAAGGGTGATCTGTAGTACCGGTTGGAGCCACCAACCGGTACTAAAGGCCTCGCGCTGCCACCCCAAAGTTTAGTCCCACCTCGCCGGGCGAAGGGCAGCCGCACTGGTTTATAAACCCAGCCGCGGCTACCTCTTTGAACTCCTCTATATAGCAGGCTTGTGGGCCTAAATTCTGCGCGCTGCCCTGTGAGTCTGCTGGGCCTTTAAGGCCTGTAATTGCACGCCCGTGGCCTAGCAGGCCCACAGGGCAGCGCCCCAATTTTTTTATAGTTTTTTTCTTTTCTGCTTTATTTTCTTCTATTTATTTCTGCGTAGTTTTTTGTATAGTTTTTTCTTTTCTGTTATATTTATTTTCTTCTATTTATTTCTGAGTAGTTTTTCATCTAGTTTGCCAAAATTCAACATTTTCAGAGTTCATTTTGTAGTGATTTTCAATTTCACGGTCATTTTATATAGTTTTTTTCTTTTCAGCTATAGTTTTTTTCCTGCTATTTTTTCTTTTCTGCAAAACTTGATGGTCAAAGTCTGGAGTTATAACCAAAGTTTAAAAAAAAGAAATGCCGACGTGCAATTAGTTTTTGCCATAACAGAAGAAGTCCGGAGTTGTAATAAGTTATTAAAAATAAAAAAGAGGTGCAATGCTCGTTAATTTGCTTCAAGCCTTTCGGAATAGTGTAAACTGCACTGCGCATAGCTCCGTGCAGTCTACCATATTCCTGAAGGCTTGAAGCTAAGCAACGTGAGCATTGAGCCTCTTCTTCATCGTCTCTGCACTCAGGGCTTATAAACCGCTCCTAATCCCTCTCTCTTCGCGAGGTGGGACTAAAAAACAGCTTACTAAGAAACTGTAGTACTGGTTCATCCATGAACCAGTACTAAAGGTGCTCATGCGACCCCAGCTAGCCTTACCTGACACAACCTCATTAGTACCAGTTCGTGGCACGAACCGGTGCTAAAGGTTCGCCACGAACCAGTACTAAACAGCTCCTCCCGCCTAGCAGTTGGTGCATACTGAACGCAAAAAATATAAGAACATTTAGATCATGATCTTACATTTCTTTACAGTCTAAATTGTCAATATGATCTTATAACATCAAAAATACTTTGATCATCAATGATCTTTGTGTGTACAATCTGAATTGTCAATATGAGTCATCAACGATTTATAAACCGATGAAGACTCATATTGCGGCCACAAATTCTACACATAGAGTTCAATGAAGACCAAGTGCTTGTGATAGTTTGAGAAATAACATATTTAAGGTGGTAAAAGGCTTGTTAGGGGAGCGAGGTGGGACTAAAAACAGCTTGCCATAAACTCATTAGTACCGGTTCATGGTACGAACCGGCACTAAATGGTGATGGTGGGGCCATAGCCTGACCGCAGGCTGACACAGCCTCTTTAGTACCGGTTCATGGCATGAACCGGTACTAAAGGTTCGCCATGAACCGGTGCTATTGATCGCCGCCACGAACCGGCACTAATGTACACATTTGTGCCGGCTGAAATTCAAACCGACACTATTGTGCTTCACATTTGACCCTTTTTCTACTAGTGTTAGCTACCTAATAACAACCTAAAATTAACCCCCAAAACCCCTAAACCAGCCACTTTTTTTTAAAAAAAGAAAAACCTCAGCTGCTGACACGTGGAAGCCTTTTGGTCCCGGTTCATGTCACCAACCGGGACCAAAGGCCCCCTTGCCTGGGCTGATCGCAGTGGCCACGTGGAGGGCCTTTAGTCCCGGTTCGTGTTAGAACCCGGACTAAAGGGTGGAGGCATTAGTAACGACCCTTTAGTCCCGGTTCAAGAACCGGGACTAAAGGCCCTTACGAACCGGGACAAATGCCCCCTTTTCTACTAGTGTAAAAGAGATCCAGTCAAGTCATACCCAATATAAACCAATAATAATGAATGCAAACGACAGTGTGCTCTCCAGCGGGTGCTTTTTAATAAGAAGGGTGATGACTCAACATAAAAGTAAATAGACAGGCCCTTCGCAGAGGGAAGCAGGGATTTGTAGAGGTGCCAGAGCTCAGTTTTAAAATAGAGATTGAATAACATTTTGAGTGGCATACTTTTGCTGTCAACGCAACAACTATGAGATGACGATATCTTCCATGCTAAACAAATTATAGGCGGTTCCCAAACAGAATGGTAAAGTTTATACTCCCCCTCCTCCACAAGCATCAATCCATGGTTTGCTCGAAACAACGAGTGCGTCCAACATTCAACGGGGCGCAAGGGGAGTTTTGTTTGCAGTTATTTGATTTAGTTTGCATAAAGCACGGGACTGGGCATCCCGGTGACCAGCCATTTTCTCGTGAATGAGGAGCGGAGTCCACTCCTCTTGAGAATAACCGCCTAACATGGAAAATAAGGACAACCCTAGTTGGAACATAAGTTGCTCGAGTATACAAAACAGAATTTCATTTGAAGGTTTGGGGGTTGGCACATACAAATTTACTTGGAACGGCAGGTAAATACCGCATATAGGAAGGTATAGTGGACTCATATGGAACAACTTTGGGGTTTAAGGAGTTTGGATGCACAAGCAGTATTCCCGCTTAGTACAGGTGAAGGCTAGCAAAAGACTGGGAAGCAACCAACTGAGAGAGCGACAACAGTCGTAAACATATATCAAAATTAATTTACACCGAATGCAAGCATGAGTAGGATATAATCCACCATGAACATAAATATCATGAAGGCTATGTTGATTTGATTCAACTACATGTGTGAACATGTGCCAAGTCTAGTCACTCAATTCATTTAAAGGAGGATACCATCCCATCATACCACATCATGATCATTCTAATAGCATGTTGGCACGCAAGGTAAACCATTATAACTCATAGCTAATCAAGCATGGCACAAGCAACTATAATCTCTAAATGTCATTGCAAATATGCTTACTTCATAATAGCTAACTCAGGAACGATGAATCATCATATTTACAAAAACAAGAGAGGTCGAGTTCATACCAGCTTTTCTCATCCCAATAAGTCCATCATATATCATCATTATTGCATTTCACTTGCACGACCGAACGAAGTGTATAATAATAAGAGTGCATGTGTATTGGACTAAGCTGGAATCTGCAAGCATTCAACTCAAGAGAGAAGACAAGTAATATGGGCTCTAAGTTAAATAAACAATCATGCATATAAGACCCACTAAGCATTTTCAATATGGTCTTCTCGACCCCCAAACAAAGAAAAAGAAAAATTATTTACACGGGAAAGCTCCCAACAAGCAAAAGAAGAACATAAAATATTTTTGGGTTTCCCTTTTTAATTACTACAGCAAAGAAATAAACTACTACTAATTTTTTTTGGTTTTCTTAAGGTTTATTAAACACAAAAGAAGAAAGCAGGAAAAAGAAAATAAACTAGCATGGATATTACAGTGAAAGAGTATGAACACCGACATCTAGCAATGAGTGTGTGTGAACATGAATGTAAAGTCGGTGGGTAATACGTACTCCCCAAAGCTTAGGCTTTTGTCCTAAGTTGGTCTATTGCCAGGGATGGCCTGGCGGATACCCGTAGGTGAAGCTGGGGTCATACTTTGACGAAGAAGGCTCCTGCTGCCACTGGCTGGCAGCCTCCTCTAGATCCCAAGAATAAACAGATAGTCGTGGAGGCTCATCTTGTGGCTCCGGTTCCGGGGCGGGTGCGGGATTTCGATATGCTTGAATGGCCGCCCACGGAACGATGTGAGAACCTGCAGACAAGTTAAACAAAGAGGGAGCAGGCAAAGTAATAGTCTCAGGGTGATGTTTATCAAAGTACAATTTATATTTGAGCTCCCCTTCGCGGCTTTTAACAAGAAAATCATGTGCTATCATACTCCTATAATCTAAATAAGCACGAGGCAGCGATGTTTCCTCTTTCTTCTCATGCCTTTAGTACGGTTCAGACTTAACCGCCTAGCAACAATTCCACCCATACTAACAGAGTTATTTCGATATAAACCATGGAACAAAATGATAACATCAGGAATACTAAGGTTTCCACAGTTTCCGCGACCTATCAGGCAACGACTAGCAAATAAGGCAACGTAGCGTAAAACAGGAAAATGTATGCTAGTGATTCTTGCATCAGAAACCTTCCTGGTTTCTCCCACCGTGATAGTGTTAATAAAAGCTCCTATCTCGTTACGGTGTGGTTCATCCAAGGTGCCTCAAAAGGTATTTTGCAAACCTCACAAAATTCAGCTAATGGCATCCTCTTAACAACGTCATATAAATGAAATTCTACCGATGGAGGTGAACTCTTAGGGAAAAAGTAGAAATTTTGCACAAAAGTATTTGTGAGTAAGAGATACTGATGACGTTGGTCACGGAGGAAGTCGGTGAGGCCAGCATTCTCAATTAATAAATAGAAATCTTCATAAATCCCGGCTCCCCTCAAGAAGTCATCGGAAGGCCATTCACACGGCCGGACCTCCGCGGTGCGAGGCAAATTAAATTTGGGCTTCTGTTCTTCTTCCTTTTGTTTTTCCTTCGAGCTTCGGCTCGATGAGCCCCTAAAAAATCTCTTCATTATTTCTGAAAAATTCTAAAATTTTTAGTAGCTTCAAATAAAAGTGAACCAACTTCAATAAAATTGATAGCAACAACTCCTACAAGTGCCTAGAGCCTATATAAAGCATTGGAACTACTTGGAACCATATAAATTTGACATGCAAGCTCAAGAACATGGTCACCTATGCAGCACAAATTTGCAAAGAATAAAGCACTAGAACAAAAACTAATTGGACCAATGGAGGAGTCACATACAAAGGAACAATCTCCCCAAGCAGTTTTGCGAGCGGTGCTTTGAGCAAGGAGATCGAAAATCACAGCAACGGGGGCTGGAACTCGTGCTTGAGTTGGTTTTTCGTGTTTGTGTGAGACAGAGGAGGAAGATGGGTGCAGGAATAAGTGGAGGAGTGCCACCGTGGGCCCACAAGGCAGGGGGGCACGCCCAGGGGGTAGGGCGCGCCCTCCACCCTCGTGACCAGGTGGCAGCTCCCCCCGCGGTGCTTTTTGCACAATAAATTCTTAAATATTCCTGAAAAATCATATTAAATTGGCATGGCATTCTGAGGACTTTTATTTTTGGATATTTTTATATTGCACGGATAAGTCGGGAGACAGACAGAAAAATACTATTTTACTTTACTTCTACTAAATAACAAAAAATATAAAGAGGGTACATAAGGTTGTGCTTCTAGTTTCATCCATCTCATGTTCATCAAAAAGAATCCACTAACAAGGTTGATCAAGTCTTGTTAACGAGCTCATTCCGATTAACACGGAACCAGAGAAATTTTGAATAGCACTAAGTTACCTCAATGGGGATATGAAAATCCCCAACAATAAGTATATCATACTTTTTCTTGACAGTAGGGAGAGGAAATTCAAAACCTCGAATATAACCGATGGAATTTTTCCAATAGAGTTGATACTATGAACCTGGGGTTGTTTCCTCAGAAAGTGTACCGTGTGCTCATTGCCATTAACATGAAAAGTGACATTGCCTTTGTTGCAATCAATAACAGCCCCTGCAGTATTAAGGAAAGGTCTTCCAAGAATAATAGACATACTATCATCCTCGAGAATATCAAGAATAACAAAGTCTGTTAAAATAGTAACGTTTGCAATCACAACAGGCACATCCTCACAAATACCGACAGGTATAGCAGTTGATTTATCAGCCATTTGCAATGATATTTCAGTAGGTGTCAACTTATTCAAGTCAAGTCTACGATATAAAGAGAGAGGCATAACACTAACACCGGCTCCAAGATCACATAAAGCAGTTTTAACATAATTTCTCTTAATGGAGCATGGTATAGTAGGTACTCTGGGATCTCCAAGTTTCTTTGGTATTCCACCCTTAAAAGTATAATTAGCAAGCATGGTGGAAATTTCAGCTTCAGGTATCTTTCTTTTATTAGTAATAATATCCTTCATATACTTAGAATAAGGATTTGTTTTGAGCACATCAGTTAATCGCATACGCAAAAAGATAGGTCTAATCATTTCAGAAAAGCGCTGAAAATCCTCATCATCCTTTTTCTTGGATGGTTTCGGAGGAAATGTCATGGGTTTCTGAACCTATGGTTCCCTTTCTTTACCATGTTTCCTAGCAACGAAGTCTCTTTTATCATAACGTTGATTCCTTGATTGTGGGTTATCAAAATCAACAGCAGGTTCAACTTCTACATCATTATCATTACTAGGTTGAGAATTAACATGAACATTATCATTAACATTATCACTAGGTTCATTGTTCATCACCTGATTGTGTTTCAACATCAAAAATAGAAATATCATTTGGATTCTCAAGTGGCTCAGCAATAGGTTCACTAGAAGTTTGCAAAGTCCTATCATTTTTATTTTTCTTCCTTTTAGAACAACTAGGTACATCAATATCATTTCTCTGAGAATCTTGCTCGATTCTCTTAGGGTGGCCTTCAGGATACAAAGTTTCCTGAGTCATTCTACCGGTTCTAGTAGCCACACTAACAGCATAATCATTTTTCTTACTATTCATTTCATCAAGCGCTTCTTTTTGAGCTTTAAGTACTTGTTCTACTTGAGTGGTAACCATAGAAGCATGTTTGCTAACAAGTTTAAGTTCACCTCTAATATCAGCCATATAATCACCCAAGCGTTTAATCATATAGGCATCTTGTTTTAATTGTCTACCAAAATAAGCATTAAAGTCATCTTGCTTAAACATAAAGTTATCAAACTCATCCAAGCACTGACTAGCAATTTTAGTAGGAGGGACTTCAGCTTTATCATATCTATAGAGAGAATTTACCTTTACTACCTGTGTCGGGATATCGGGAGGTTCTTCAGTAAATAAGTAATTGAGATCATATGCTTCTTCAACAGGCGGTACATTAAGACCGTGTATTTCTTCAATAGGAGGTAAATTCTTAACATCTTCAGCTTTAATACCTTTTTCTTTCATAGATTTCTTTGCCTCTTGCATATCTTCAGGACTGACAAATAAAACACCTCTCTTCTTTGGAGTTGGTTTAGGAATGGGCTCAATAATTGGCTCAGAAATTGGCTCAGGAGCTGGCTCGGGAGGTGCCCAATTATTTTCATTTGTCAACATATTGTTCAATAGAATTTCCGCTTCATCCGGCGTTCTTTCCCTGAAAAGAGAACCAGCACAACTATCCAGGTAATCTCTGCAAGCATCAGTTAGTCCATTATAAAAGATATCAAGTATTTCAGGTTTCTTAAGAGGATGATCAGGCAGAGCATTAAGTAACTTGAGAAGCCTCCCCAAGCTTGTGGGAGACTCTCTTCTTCAACTTGCACAAAGTTATATATTTCCCTCAAGGCTGCTTGTTTCTTATGAGCAGGGAAATATTTAGCAGAGAAGTAATAAATCATATCCTGGGGACTTTGCACACAACCAGGATCAAGAGAATTAAACCATATCTTAGCATCACCCTTTAATGAGAACGAAAATATTTTGAGTAAATAAAGGCAGCGCGATCTCTCATTATTAGTAAACAGGGCAGCTATATCATTCAACTTAGTAAGATGTGCCACAACAGTTTCAGATTCATAGCCATAGAAAGGATCAGATTCAACCAAAGTAATTATATCTGGATCAACAAAAAAATCATAATAATCCTTATCAGGAACACAAATAGGTGAAGTAGCAAAAGCAGGGTCGGGTCTCATTCTATCTCTAAAAGATTCTTTACTCCATTTCACTAGCAACCACTTAAGTTCATATCTATCCTGGCAAGCAAGAATAGCAGCAGAAGATTCTGCATCAAAAAGATAACCTTTAGGAATAGGAGGCATATTTTCATCATCGCTCTCATCATTGTATTCAGGTGTAATAGTTTCTCTTTCTCTAGACCTAGCAATTTTCTCATCAAGAAATTCACCAAGGGGCACAGTAGTATCAAGCATAGAAGTGGTTTCATCATAAGTATCATGCATAGCAGAAGTGGCATCATCAATAACATGCGACATATCAAAATTAATAGCAGTAGCAGGTTTAGGTGTCGCAAGCTTACTTATAACAGAAGGAGAATCTAGTGCAAGGCTAGATGGCAGTTCCTTACCTCCCCTCGTAGTTGAGGGCAAAATCTTGGTCTTAGCGTCTTTTAAGTTCTTCATAGTGTCCAACAGATATAAATACCAAGTGACTCAAAGAATAGAGCTATGCTCCCCGGCAACAGCGCCAGAAAAAGGTCTTGATAACCCACAAGTATAGGGGATCGCAATAGTTTTCGAGGGTAGAGTATTCAACCCAAATTTGTTGATTTGACACAAGGGGAGCCAAAGAATATTCTCAAGTATTAGCAGCTGAGTTGTCGATTCAACCACACCTGGAAACTTAGTATCTGCAGCAAAGTGTTTAGTAGCAAAGTAATATGATAGTGATGGTAACGGTAACAAAAGTAAAGACAGTAAAAGTAAGTTTTTTTGGTATTTTTGTAGTGATTGTAACGGTAGCAACGGAAAAGTAAATAAGCGAGAACCAGTATATGGAAAACTCGTAGGCACCAGATCAATGATGGATAATTATGCCGGATGTGGTTCATCATGTAATAGTCATAACATAGGGTGACACAGAACTAGCTCTAGTTCATCAACGTAACATAGGCATGTATTCCGAATATAGTCATACGTGCTTATGGAAAAGAACTTGCATGACATCTTTTGTCCTACCCTCCCGTGGCAGCGGGGCGCTATTGGAAACTAAGGGATATTAAGGCCTCCTTTTAATAGAGAACCGGAACAAAGCATTAGCACATAGTGAATACATGAACTCCTCAAACTATGGTCATCACCGGGAGTGGTTCCGATTATTGTCACTTCGGGGTTGCCGGATCATAACACATAGTAGGTGACTATAGACTTGCAAGATAGGATTAAGAACTCACATTTATTCATGAAAACATAATAGGTTCAGATCTGAAATCATGGCACTCAGGCCCTAGTGACAAGCATTAAGCATAGCAAAGTCATAGCAACATCAATCTCAGAACATAGTGGATACTAGGGATCAAACCCTAACAAAACTAACTCGATTACATGATAAATCTCATCCAACCCATCACCGTCCAGCAAGCCTACGATGGAATTACTCACGCACGGCGGTGAGCATCATGAAATTGGTGATGGAGGATGGTTGATGATGACAACAGCGACGAATTCCCCTCTCCGGAGCCCCGAACGGACTCCAGATCAGCCCTCCCAAGAGAGATTAGGGCTTGGCGGCGGCTCTGTATCGTAAAACGCGATGATTTCTTCTCTCTAATTTTTTTCTCCCCGAAGGCCAATATATGGAGTTGGAGTTGGCGTCGGAGGGCCACCAGGGGGCCCACGAGGTAGGGGGCACGCCCAGGGGGGGCGCCCCCCACCCTCGTGGACAGGGTGTGGCCCCGCTGGTCTTCATCTTTTGCGAGGATTTTTTATTAATTATCCTAAGATATTCCATGGAGTTTTAGGTCGTTCTGAGAACTTTTATTTTCTGCACATAAAACAACACCATGGCAATTCTGCTGAAAACATCGTCAATCTGGGTTAGTTCCATTCAAATCATATAAGTTAGAGTCCAAAACAAGGGCAAAAGTGTTTGGAAAAGTAGATACGACGGAGACGTATCAACTCCCCCAAGCTTAAACCCTTGCTTGTCCTCAAGCAATTCAGTTGACAAACTGAAAGAGAAAAAGAAAAACCTTTACAAACTCTGTTTGCTCTTGTTGTTGTAAGAATGAAAAGCTATCATTCAAGTTTCAGCAAATATTATGGACTAACCATACTAACAATAACAGAAAGGTCTCACAATTACCCATATCAATAGCATAATCAGCTAGCGAGCTATAATAACAAAACTCGGATGACAACACTTTCTCAAAATAATCATAACATGATATAATGAAATGGTATCTCGCTAGCCCTTTCTGAGACCGCAAAACATAAATGCAGAGCACCTTCAAAGATCAAGGACCGACTAAACATTGTAATTCATGGTAACACTAGTAGAAAAGGGGGCAATGATCCAGGCCGGGTCAGCCCATTAGTCCCGGTTCAGTCCAGAACCGGGACCAATGGTGGCATTGGACCCGGTTCGTGAGCCCCGAAGGCCGGCCGGGCCATGTGGGCCATTGGTCCCGGTTCGTCCCGACCTTTTGGTCCCGGTTGGTGGGACGAACCGGGACCAAAGGGCCTCACTCCTGGCCCACCACCATTGGTCCCGGTTGGTGGGACGAACCGGGACCAAAGGCAGCCCATTAGTCCCGGTTGGTGGCACAAACCGGGACTAAAGGGTTGGTCCTCGTTGTGGTCAGAGTTTAGTCCCACCTCGCCAACCGAAGGGCGCTCACACTGTTTATAAGCCCCTCCCTCTCTGCCTTGTTGAGCTCCTCTCAAAGTGAAAATAGATGCCCTTATAAAGGGAACTTGACCTAAATTCATATTGAATTTCTCTGAAGTTAGTAGAAATTTATTATGAATTTAGGTCTAATTTTCTCTATAAGCACATCTATGCTCATTTTTTTAGTAAAGTTGATCACAACTATTTTTTCTTCTATTTATTTCTGAGTAGTTTTTTATATAATTTTTTTCTGCTATATTTTTTTCTATTTATTTCTGAGTTTTAATAAGTCTTTAAAAATAAAAAAGCAGCGCACTGCTCATTAATTAGCTTCAAGCCTTTCGGAATAGTGTAAACTGCACTGCACATAGCTCCGTGCAGTCTACCCTATTCCTCAAGGCTTAAAGCTAAGCAATGTGCAGGTTAGCATTGAGCCTCTTCTGCATCGTGTCTGCACTCGGGGCTTATAAACCACTATAGTGCCTCCCGCTTGGCGAGGTGGGACTAAAAAACAGCTGCAGAAAGAATCAACTAAAAAACTCTTTTACCGGTTCATGGCACGAACCGGTACTAAAAGGTGCTCGTGGGGCACCAGCCTTTAAACCTGTAACAAATAAAATGCCTTTGTAACAGCCTTAGAACTAGTACTGAAGGAATCAACTAAAAAGCTTTTATAAACCTCTAGTATTATTGAAACTAAAATTATATAGAAATTTTGTTACAAACTTTAATAGCAAAAAGGATTATCATAAAAATAGCAACAATCAGTATTCTGTTGTAAGTAGAAACAAAATAAAATAAATAAAGCAATAAAGAAAACAAAGAAACAAAAAAAGTGTTTTCAAATTTGAAAACTAATGGCACTAACAGAAAGTTTATAATTTTTCTAAAACTAAAAGGAAAAAAGAACTAAAAAAGAATGCAAAAAACAAAAGAAAATAAATAATGCAGAAAACAAAACAAAAAAACTGGGGAAAAAATAAATAACAACAATAAGTATTTTGTTGTAAGTAGAAACAAAATAAAACAAATAAAGCAAGAAAGAAAACAAAAAAACAAAAAAAGTGTTTTCACATTTGAAAACTAATGGCACTAACAGAAATTTTATAACTTTTCTAAAACTAAAAGCAAAAATAATTGAAAAATAAAGCAAAAAACAAAAGAAAATAAATAATGCAAAAAACAAAACAAAAAAACTAAAAAAAAACTGCCACCTATTGGGCCACCACGGCCTGAATACGACTAGAAACCCAACCTGGGCCAGGATTCAGGCCCGCAGAAGGCCCAATAGGCTCACAGCAGCATAGTGTGAGATTTGGCCCGAAAGCCTGCAGTTGAGAGGACCTCGAGAGGGTGGGCGCAGCAGCGCTTATAAACAACTCTCGAGCCCTCTCAACTAGCGAGGTGGGACTAAACTTTCGCCGCGATGCGGGCAGCACAGGGGCCTTTGGTTCCGGTTGGCGGCACAAACCGGGGACTAAAGGGGTGCATTGGAACCGGTTCGTGGCACCAACCGGTACCAATGCCCCCCCTTTAGTCCCGGTTGGAGCCTCCAACCGGGACCAAAGGCCTCTGCTTCCTGCCCTTTGGGCTGCTGAAAATAGGCCGTTGGTCCCGGTTGGAGGCACCAACCGGGACTAAAGGGTTGCATTGGTCCCGGTTGGTGCCACGAACCGGGACCAATGCTTTTGCTATATAAGTAGCACTTAGGAAAATTTTAGAAACCGCACATCCCTAATTCAATCTCTTCTCCGGCCCGCTCTCCCCCGATGGCGGCGAATCCATCTCCCCGGCCCGTCCCGCGCCGCCCCGTCTCGTGCCGCCCCGACGCCGTCGCCGCCCCGCCCGCCCCGGGCCGCGCCGCCCCGACGCGGTCGCCACCCTGGCCCGCGCTGCACCGACGCCGTCGCCTCCCCGCCCGCCCCGCGCCGCAACTCACCGTCGCCGTGAGCAACTAATTTTGTTAGATGTGTAGTAATTTTGTTAGATTTTTTTGTAGTTTATAGATTTTTTTGTTAGATGTGTAGTAATTTAGATGTGTAGTTCATAGATTTTTCATATTGTGTTAATTTAGATGTGTAATTAATTTATTCATATTGTGTTAGATTTTTTATGATTTTTTCTGTTGTAATTTAGATGTCAATTTTTTATGATTTCTTTCTGTGGTAATTTCGATGTCAATTTCTTTTCATATTGTGTAAGTAATTTAGATGTCAAATTTTTATGATTTTTTTCTGTTCATAGAATTTTTACGATTTTTTTCTATTCTAATTTTGTTCATAGAATTTTAATGATTTTTTTGTAGTTCATTGATTTTTTTGTTAGATGTGTAGTAATTTAGATGTGTAGTTCATAGATTTTTCTGTTAGATTTTTTTTCATATTGTGTAATTAATTTGTTCGTATTGTGTTAGATTTTTTTATGATTTTGTCTGTTGTAATTTAGATGTCAAATTTTTATGATTTTTTTTCTGTTGTAATTTAGATGCCAATTTTTCCATATTGTGTAAGTAATTTAGATGTCAAATTTTTCATGTTGTTCATAGTATTTTCTTTGTCAATTTATTGTGTATGTATAGGAAAATTAGTTAGAAAAATAATAGAACTATAGTTAAACTAGTTTATTTTTAGTAAGTAGTACTTTATTTTATTTATAGTAAGTGCTTCATATATAGTTGAACTAGCTAGTTGATTTAATAAACTAATTTATTTTACTATATATAGAAGTAGTTTATTTTTAATAAGTACTACTTTATTTATTTATAGTAAGTGCTTAGTAGTTGAACTAGTTGATTTAATTAATAAAACTACTTTATTTAACTATATATAGAAGTAGTTCCCGCATCGACGTCGACGATGCCTATCCCGCATCCTCGTCGTCGTCGACTCGCGGTGGTGGAGGCCTGCTTGATCAGGGCCATGTTCGGGAATGGGCTCCGCCGGGCTGGTATTGGGAGGTGCTACCTTCTAGGGGACGTAGGTTGGTGAGGAGGCAGCCCGTTGTTGACCCGATCCTTGTTTGGTGGCGGTCATGTGGGCTAGTGATGGTGCCGAGGCTTCCGGACACCGCGGAGGTGGTACGTCATCGAGTCAGCGAGGAGGACGAGCACGTCCGTCGCTATATGGTTGCGTTGGAGGGCAGGTTCGACAATACCTGGCAGGTTCTTCAGGGATCTCACTGGAGATATGATCCTGTGATCGTTCCTTATCTTTGGGTGTCCACCGCTCGCGATGACACCCGTCATGCGCTACGGTTCTAGCTGTATTAATTAGCGATGCTATATGTATGATAGTATTCGAGGAGTATTCAACGATGTACGGACACAAGAGATGATGTACTTTTGGTTATAATTGAAGGCATGCTAATTTGAATACTACTTTATATTGGAAAAGTACTCCTACTTTGAATGCTAAAATTGAAGAGCACTCTATGCAGAATTCTAGGAGCCCCCACTCTTCCCTCTCGTTGCTATGCATCACCATGATCTTGCGTGTGCGTAGGAAAATTTTGAAATTACTACGTTCCCCAACACGTAGCTCCTCCTTTCATTCCCGAGTGCATTATTACAACAAATTGTCTAGCACACGGGAATGAAGGAGAAGCTACCCCCACGACGGCGTGGATGATGGAGGGGGCTCCTAGAATTCTGCATAGAGTGCTCTTCAATTTTAGCATTCAAAGTAGGAGTGTGTCCACATACCCTCGTAGACCGAAAGCGGAAGCGTTATGACAATGCGGTTGATGTAGTCGTACGTCTTCACGATCCGACCGATACAAGCACCGAATGTACGGCACCTCCGTGTTCAGCACACGTTCAGCTCGATGACGATCCCCGGACTCCGATCCAGCAGGGTGTCGGGGATGAGTTCCGTCAGCACGACGGCGTGGTGACAATGATGATGTTCTACCAACGCAGGGCTTCGCCTAAGCACCGCAACGATATGACCGAGGTGGAATATGGTGGAGGGGGGCATTGCACACGGCTAAGGAACGATCACGAAGATCAACTTGTGTGTCTAGAGGTGCCCCCCTGCCCCTGTATATAAAGGAGGGAGGGGGGAGGTGCGGCCGGCCCCCTAGGGGTGCGCCTGGAGGAGTCCTACTCCCACCGGGAGTAGGACTCCCCCCTCTTGCCTTGTTGGAGAAGGAAGGGGGAAGGGGAAAAGAGGAAAGGGGGGCGCCGCCCCCCCTTCCTTGTCCTATTCAAACTAGGGGTGGGGGAGGGGGCGCGCGGCCTGCCCTGGCCGGCCCTCCTCTTCTCCCTTATGGCCCATGTAAGCCCATTAACCCCCGGGGGGGTTCCAGTAACCCCCCGGTACTCCGGTAAAATCCCGATTTCACCCGGAACGATTCCGATATCCAAATATAGGCTTCCAATATATCAATCTTTATGTCTCGACCATTTTGAGAGTCCTCGTCATGTCCGTGATCACATCCGGGACTCCAAACAACATTCGGTACATCAAAACTTATAAACTCATAATCAAACTGTCATCGTAACGTTAAGCGTGCGGACCCTACGGGTTCGAGAACTATGTAGACATGACCTAGAACTGTTTCTGCTCAATAACCAATAGCGGAACCTGGATGCTCATATTGGCTCCTACATATTCTACGAAGATCTTTATCGGTCAAACCGCATAACAACATACATTGTTCCCTTTGTCATCGGTATGTTACTTGCCCAAGATTCGATCATCGGTATCCAATATCTAGTTCAATCTCATTACCGGCAAGTCTCTTTACTCGTTACGTAATGCATCATTCTGTAACCAACTCATTGGTCACATTGCTTGCAAGGCTTATAGTGATGTGCATTACTGAGAGGGCCCAGAGATACCTCTCCGACAATCGGAGTGACAAAACATAATCTCGAAATACGCCAACTCAGCATCTACCTTTGGAGACACCTGTAGAGCTCCTTTATAATCACCCAGTTACGTTGTGACATTTGGTAGCACACAAAGTGTTCCTCCGATAAACGGGAGTTGCATAATCTCATAGTTGTAGGAACTTTGTATAAGTCATGAAGAAAGCAATAGCAACATACTAAACGATCAAGTGCTAGGCTAACGGAATGGGTCAAGTCAATCACATCATTCTCCTAATGATGTGATCCTGTTAATCAAATGACAACTCTTTGTCCATGGCTAGGAAACATAACCATCTTTGATAAACGAGCTAGTCATGTAGAGGCATACTAGTGACACTTAGTTTGTCTATGTATTCACACATGTATCCTGTTTCCGATTAATACAATTCTAGCATGAATAATAAACATTCATCATGATATAAGGAAATAAATAATAACTTTATTATTGCCTCTAGGGCATATTTCCTTCAGTATCCCACTTGCACTAGAGTCAATAATCTAGTTCACATCGCCATGTGATTTAACACCAATATTCATATCTGTATATGATTAACACCCATAGTTCACATCGTCATGTGACCAACACCCAAAGGGTTTACTAGAGTCAATAATCTAGTTCACATAGCTATGTGGCTAACACCCAAAGAGTACTAAGGTGTGATCATGTTTTGCTCGTGAGAGAAGCTTAGTCAACGGGTCTGTCACATTCAGAGCGGTATGTATTTTGCAAATATTCTATGTCTACAATGCTCTGCATGGAGCTACTCTAGCTAATTGCTCCCACTTTCAATATGTATCCAGATTGAGGCTTAGAGTCATCTGGATTGGTGTAAAAGATTGCACCGATGTAACTATTTACGACGGGCTCTTTTATCATCTCCGTAATCGAGAAATATTTTGTTAGTCCTTACTAAGGATATTCTTGACCAATGTCCAGTGATCTACTCCTAGATCACTATTGTATTCCCTTACCAAATTCAGAACAAGGTATACAATAGGTCTGGTACATAGCATACTTTATAGAACCTATGACTGAGGCATAGGGAATGACTTTCATTCTCTTTTCTATTTTCTGCTGTGGTCGGGATTTGAGTCTTACTCAATTTCACACCTTTGCAACACAGGCAAGAACTCTTTCTTTGACTGTTCCATTTTGAACTACTTCAAAATCTTGTCAAGGTATGTACTAATTGAAAATCTTATCAAGCGTCTTGATCTATCTCAATAGATCTTGATGCTCAATATGTAAGCAGCTTTACTGAGGTATTTCTTTGAAAAAAAAACTTTGAAACACTCCTTTACGCTTTCCAGAAAATTCTACATTATTGCCGATCAACGATATGTCATTCACATATACTTATCAGAAAGGCTGTAGTGCTCCCACTCACTTTCTTGTAAATGCAGGCTTCATCGCAAGTCTGTATAAATCTATATGCTTTGATCAACTCATCAAAGCATATATTCCAACTCCGAGATGCTTGCACCAGTCCATAGATGGATTGCTGGAGCTTGCATAATTTGTTTAGCACCTTTAGGATTGATAAAACCTTCTGGTTGCATCATATACAACTCTTCTTTAATAATTCCATTAAAGAATGCAGTTTTGACATCCTTCTGCCAGATTTCATAAAATGTGGCAATTGCTAACATGATTCGGACAAACTTTAAGCATCGATACGAGTGAGAAAAAACTCATCGTAGTCACCATCTTGAACTTTGGTCAAAAACCTTTTTCAACAAATCTAGCTTTGTAGATAGTAACACTACTATCAACGTCCGTCTTCCTCTTGAAGATCCATTTATTTTCTATAGCTTGTCGATCATCGGGCAAGTCAATCAAAGTCCACACTTTGTTCTCATATATGGATCCCATCTATGATTTCATGGCCTTCAAGCCATTTCGCGGAATCTGGGCTCATCATCGCTTCCTCATAGTTCGTAGGTTTATCATGGTCTAGTAACATGACTTCCAGAATAGGATTACCGTACCACACTGGTGCGGATCAAACTCTGGAATACCTGTGAGGTTCTGTAGTAACTTGATTTGAAGTTTCATGATCATCATCATTAGCTTCCTCGCTAATCGGTGTAGCAATTACTGGAACTAATTTCTGTGATGAACAACTTTCCAATTTGGGAGAAGGTACAATTACCTCATCAAGTTCTACTTTCCTCCCACTCACTTCTTTCGAGAGAAACTCCTTCTCTAGAAAGGATCCATTCTTAGCAACGAATGTTTGCCTTCGGATCTGTGATAGAAGGTGTACCCAACAGTTTCCTTTGGGTATTCTATGAAGACGCACTTTCCGAGTTGGGTTCGAGCTTATCAGGTTGAAAACCTTTTTCATATAAGCATCGCAACTCCAAACTTTAAGAAACGACAGCTTAGGTTTACTGTTAAACCACAGTTCATACGGTGTCGTCTCAACGGATTTAGATGGTGCCCTATTTAAACGTGAATGCAGCTATCTCTAATGCATAACCCCAAAACGATAGTGGTTAACCGATAAGAGACATCATAGATCGCACCATATCTAGTAAAGTACGATTACGACGTTCGTACAAACCATTACATTGTGGTGTTCCAGGTGGCGTGAGTTGTGAAACTATTTCACATTGTTTCAAATGAAGACCAAACTCGTAACTCAAATATTCGTCTCCACGATCAGATCATAGAAATTTTATTTTTCTTGTTCCAATGTTTTTCCACTTCACTCTGAAATTCTTTGAACTTTTCAAATGTTTCAGACTTATGTTTCATCAAGTAGATATACCCATATCTGCTCAAATCATCTGTGAAGGTCAAAAAATAACGATACACGCCGCGAGCCTTAACACTCACCGGATCACATACATTGGTATGTATTATTTCCAATAAGTCAGTAGCTCGTTCCATTGTTCCGGAGAACGGAGTTTTAGTCATCTTGCCCAAAAGGCACGATTCGCAAGCATCAAATGATTCATAACCAAGTGATTCCGAAAATCCATCTTTATGGAGTTTCTTCATGAGCTTTACACCGATATGACCCAAACGGCAATGCCACAAATAAGTTGCACTATCATTATTAACTTTGCATCTTTTGGCATCAATATTGTTAATATGTGTATCACTACGATCGAGATCCAACAAACTATTTTCATTGGGTGTATGACCATCGAAGGTTTTATTCATGTAAACAGAACACCAATTATTCTTTGACTTTAAATGAATAACCGTATCACAATAAACATGATCAAAACATATTCATGTTCAACGCAACCGCCAAATAACATTTATTTAGGTTTAATACTAATACCGAAAGTATAGGGAGTGTGCGATGATGATCATATCAATCTTGGAACCATTTCCAATACACATCGTCACTTCACCCTCAACTAGTCTCTGTTTATTATGTAACTCCTATTTCGAGTCACTAATTTTTAGCAACCGAACAAGTATCAAATACTCAGGGGCTAATATAAACACTAGTAAGGTACACATCAATAACCTCTATATCAAATATACCCTTGTTCACTCTGCCATCCTTCTTATCCACCAAATATTCAGGGTATTTCCGTTTCCAGTGACCATTTCCTTTGCAGTGTAAGCACTCAGTTTCAGGCTTTGGTTCAGCTTTGGGATTCTTCGTGGGATTGACAACTTGCTTGTCATTCTACTTGATGTTCCCTTTCTTTCCGTTTGCCCTTTTTCTTGAAACTAGTGATCTTGTCAACCATCAACACTTGATGCTCTTTCTTGATTTCTACCTTCGTCGATTTCAACATCACGAAGAGCTCGGGAATCATTTTCATCATCCCTTGCACACTATAGTTCATCACAAAGTTTTACTAACTTGGTGATGGTGACTAGAGAACTTTGTCAATCACTATCTTATCTGGAAGATTAACTCCCACTTGATTCAAGCGATTGTAGTACCTAGACAATCTGAGCACATGCTCACTAGTTGAGCGATTCTCCTCCATCTTTTAGCCATAGAACTTGTTGGAGACTTCATATCTCTCAACTCGGGTATTTGCTTGAAATATTAACTTCAACTCCTGGAACATCTCATATGGTCCATGACGTTCAAAACGTCTTTGAAGTCCCGATTCTAAGACGTTAAACATGGTGCACTAAACTATCAAGTAGTCATCATATTGAGCTAGCCAAACGTTCATAACATCTGCATCTGCTCCTGCAATAGGTCTGTCACCTAGCGGTGCATTAAGGACATAATTCTTCTGTGCAGCAATGAGGATAAACCTCAGATCATGGATCCAATCCGCATCATTGCTACTAACATCTTTTAACACAATTTTCTCTAGGAACATATCAAAATAAACATATGAAAGCAACAACGCAAGCTATTGATCTACAACATAATTTGCAAAATACTACCAGGACTAAGTTCATGATAACTTTAAGTTCAATTAATCATATTACTAAAGAACTCCCACTTAGACAGACATGTCTCTAGTCATCTAAGTGATCATGTGATCCAAATCAACTAAACCATGTCCGATCATCACGTGAGATGCAATAGTTTTCAATGGTGAACATCACTATGTTGATCATATCTACTATATGATTCACGCTTGACCTTTCGTTCTCCATGTTCTGAGGCCATATTTGTATATGCTAGGCTCGTCAAGTTTAACCTGAGTATTCCGCGTGTGCAACTGCTTGCACCCGTTGTATTTGAACGTAGAGCCTATCACACCCGATCATCACATGGTGTCTCATCATGAAGAACTTTCGCAACGGTGCATATTCGGGGAGAACACTTCTTGATAATTTAGTGAGAGATCATCTTAAAATGCTACCGTCAAACAAAGCAAGATAAGATGCATAAAGGATAAACACCACATGCAATCAATATAAGTGATATGATATGGCCATCATCATCTTGTGCTTGTGATCTCCATCTCCGAAGCACCATCGTGATCACCATCGTCACCGGCATGACACCTTGATCTCCATCGTAGCATCATTGTCATTACGCCATCTATTGCTTCTACGACTATCGCTACCGCTTAGTGATAAAGTAAAGCAATTACAGGGCGTTTGCATTTCATACAATAAAGCGACAACCATATGGCTCCTGCCAGTTGCCGATAACTTCGGTTACAAAACATGATCATCTCATACAATAAAATATAGCATCACGCCTTGACCATATATCACATCACAACATGCCCTGCAAAAACAAGTTAGACGTCCTCTACTTTGTTGTTGCAAATTTTACGTGGCTGCTACGGGCTGAGCAAGAACCGTTCTTACCTACGCATCAAAACCACAACGATAGTTTGTCAAGTTGGTGCTGTTTTAACCTTCGCAAGGACCGAGCGTAGCCACACTCGGTTCAACTAAAGTGAGAGAGCCAGACAGCCGCCGGTCACCTTTAAGCAACGAGTGCTCGTAGCGGTGAAACCAGTCTCGCATAAGCGTACGCGTAATGTTGGTCCGGGCCGCTTCATCTCACAATGCCGCTAAACCAAAGTATGACATGCTGGTAAGCAATATGACTTATATCGCCCACAACTCACTTGTGTTCTACTCGTGCATATGACATCTACGCATAAAACCTAGGCTCGGATGCCACTATTGGGGAACGTAGTAATTTCAAAAATTTCCTACGCACACGCAAGATCATGGTGATGCATAGCAACGAGAGGGAAGAGTGTGTCCACGTACCCTTGTAGACCGAAAGCGGAAGCGTTATGACAACGCAGTTGATGTAGTTGTACGTCTTCACGATCCGACCGATCCAAGCACCGAACGTACGACACCTCCGAGTTCAGCACACGTTCAGCTCGATGACGATCCCCGGACTCCGATCCAGCAGGGTGTCGGGGATGAGTTCTGTCAGCACGACGGCGTGGTGACGATGATGATGTTCTACCGACGCAGGGCTTCGCCTAAGCACCACAACGATATGACCGAGGTGGAATATGGTGGAGGGGGGCACCGCACATGGCTAAGGAACGATCACGAAGATCAACTTTTGTGTCTAGAGGTGCCCCCTGCCCCCGTATATAAAGGAGGGAGGGGGAGGTGCGGCCGGCCCCCTAGGGGTGTGCCTCGAGGAGTCCTACTCCCACCGGAAGTAGGACTCCCCCCTCTTGCCTTGTTGGAGAAGGAAGGGGGGAGGGGAAAAGAGGAAAGGGGGGCGCTGCCCCCCCTTCCTTGTCCTATTCGGACTAGGGGGGGAGGGGGCGCGTGGCCTGCCCTGGCCGACCCTCCTCTTCTCCCTTATGGCCCATGTAGGCCCATTAACCCCCGGGGGGGTTCCGGTAACCCCCCGGTACTCCGGTAAAATCCCGATTTCACCCGGAACAATTCCGATATCCAAATATAGGCTTCCAATATATCAATCTTTATGTCTCGACCATTTCGAGACTCCTCGTCATGTCCGTGATCACATCCGGGACTCCGAACAACCTTCGGTACATCAAAACTTATAAACTCATAATAAAACTGTCATCGTAACGTTAAGCGTGCGGACCCTACGGGTTCGAGAACTATGTAGACAGGACCTAGAACTGTTTCTGGTCAATAACCAATAGCGGAACCTGGATGCTCATATTGTCTCCTACATATTCTATGAAGATCTTTATCGGTCAAACCGCATAACAACATATGTTGTTCCCTTTGTCATCGGTATGTTACTTGCCCGAGATTCGATCGTCGGTATCCAATATCTAGTTCAATCTCGTTACCGGCAAGTCTCTTTACTCGTTACGTAATGCATCATTCCGTAACCAACTCATTGGTCACATTGCTTATAAGGCTTATAGTGATGTGCATTACCGAGAGGGCCCAGAGATACCTCTCCGACAATCGGAGTGACAAAACCTAATCTCGAAATATGCCAACTCAACATCTACCTTTGGAGACACCTGTAGAGCTCCTTTATAATCACCACTGTTCAAGATATCTTCCGATATTTCGATAAATCGGCCGATTTATCGCTTACCGTTATCTAACCGATAAGATAAATCGGCCGATAATTCAGCCGATATGGCGATAAATCAGCCGATATGCCGATAAACTGGCCGATTTACCCCTTGGGTCGACCGATAAGTTCCCGATAAGCGATATCCCCAACATTGATAATCACCCAGTTATGTTGTGATGTTTGGTAGTACACAAAGTGTTCCTCCGGTAAATGGGAGTTGTATAATCTCATAGTTGTAGGAACTTTGTATAAGTCATGAAGAAAGCAATAGCAACATACTAAACGATCAAGTGCTAGGCTAACGGAATGGGTCAAGTCAATCACATCATTCTCCTAATGATGTGATCCCGTTAATCAAATGACAACTCTTTGTCCATGGCTAGGAAACATAACCTTCTTTGATAAACGAGCTAGTCAATTAGAGGCATACTAGTGAAACTTAGTTTGTCTATGTATTCACACATGTATCATGTTTCCGGTTAATACCATTCTAGCATGAATAATAAACATTCATCATGATATAAGGAAATAAATAATAACTTTATTATTGCCTCTAGGGCATATTTCTTTCACTACGTACCATCACCGATAGTCAATCCGTGATTAATAATAATGATCTAATTTAGGTTTTTTAGTACATATATTTAATATTTGAATTATGAACTTAGGCCGGAAATGTCATACTCAGACGATGAAAACTGTCCGGGGGAGTGCGATTGGTGCCACGACGACCGAGGTATGTGCGACAGGTTCATTGAGCTGGACAAAGTCGGCGCTTCAGCATTAAGCTCAAGGAGACCTTCGATGTTCATACGATACACAACGACGACAATAGTTTTTTTCCTAATTAAGCACGACTTCAACTATTTTAACGTGTATTTTTCATCTTGTCCAATTCGACTAGCTTATCCCATGCTATGCAAGACGCTATGTCTTGGAGAGGATGGGTTTTGAAGACCATGAAAGTATGGAAACCAAAAAAATTCTCCTAAGGACCCATCATGGTGTCGATTTTCAAGTAAAGTTGTACAACACTGAGAGTGTAACCCATTTTGGTTGCAAAAATTGGGAAGCACTTTGCAAGATGTATGGTTTTGATGAGGGTATGCTTGTCACCATGTATCTTGGTGATCCTACAATCCAGCAAGACAATATGGGCATTTGGGTCCTTGTGGATACACCTCCAATTCTTCCCCCATGTGAGCTTAACATAGTTATTAAGTAATTTATATTGTTCATTTCAAAATAGTTGACAGCTTGTTTCCATTGACAGCTTATTTTCATTCTTCAAAGAATGTGCGGAAAATGGTAGACAAAACCCACTACACCGATGGCTCGGAATTAACTTATAAGGAGAAAAATCATCTGATCACATTTTGTACTGATCTTGAGAATTACAATGTCTACAATCGAAATCCTCAACATTATGGTCAATACGTGCCACTAGTGCACGTGTTGAAGTACGGTAACTACCATGGAGATACCCTGGTAAGAGTTTTTACTATTACGACATCCCTGCAGCTTTTTTTAAATACTTCTAAAACTAGTACATCATTGCTAACTATGAAGTTATTACTATGTTTTTCAACAGATAATCCCGAATGATTGTGTGCCTCATCTAATGTATATGCACGGTCGCCTTGATGTTTTGAACATACAACCAGGTCGTCATACGAATCTCAATTGTCCATACCGGATTTCTAAAAGAAGTGGAGACATGACAATCAAAGAATGGAAAAAATGTATGGACAGTCGTAAGGAACTTCTTGCAAGCAAAAGGACGCGAAGCGCAAGAATTGGAGACAGGATGATCTCCATTCTTCATAATGGAGAGTCAGGGTATATATTGTTTTATGCTATTTTTCCTTAAGGGTGTTTAGGTCCTACCTAATACTGATGATCATGTGCTAAGAACAATTATGTAGGGTTGGGTTCGATGACTATGAGGATGATGATCGTATGACTTGTTATTAATAATGAGTAGAAGTTGTATGATGATGCATGATTAGTAGGAATTGTTATTATATATGATGATGTATGATGCGAGTATGCATGAGTTATTATATATCAGCGGGTGAAATGAACATAGCAGTATAAGAGAGGACACTTCTCTCTATTAGCTACCTAATAACAACCTAAAATTAACCCCCAAAACCCCTAAACCAGCCACTTTTTTTTTAAAAAAAAGAAAAACCTCAGCTGCTGACACGTGGAAGCCTTTTGGTCCCGGTTCATGTCACCAACCGGGACCAAAGGCCCCCTTGCCTAGTCTGATCGCAGTGGCCACGCGGAGGGCCTTTAGTCCCAGTTCGTGTTAGAACCCGGACTAAAGGGTGGAGGCATTAGTAACGACCCTTTAGTCCCGGTTCAAGAACCGGGACTAAAGGCCCTTACGAACCGGGACAAATGCCCCCTTTTCTACTAGTGTAAAAGAGATCCAGTCAAGTCATACCCAATATAAACCAATAATAATGAATGCAAACGAGAGTGTGCTCTCCAGCGGGTGATTTTTAATAAGAAGGGTCATGACTCAACATAAAAGTAAATAGATAGGCCCTTCGCAGAGGGAAGCAGTGATTTGTAGAGGTGCCAGAGCTCAGTTTTAAAATAGAGATTGAATAAAATTTTGAGTGGCATACTTTTGCTGTCAACGCAACAACTATGAGATGACGATATCTTCCATGCTAAACAAATTATAGGCGGTTCCCAGACAGAATGGTAAAGTTTATACTCCCCCTCCTCCACAAGCATCAATCCATGGCTTGCTCGAAACAACGAGTGCCTCCAACATTCAACGGGGCGCAAGGGGAGTTTTGTTTGCAGTTATTTTGATTTAGTTTGCATAAAGCGCGGGACTAGGCATCCCGGTGACCATCCATTTTCTCGTGAATGAGGAGCGGATTCCACTCCTCTTCAGAATAACCGCCTAACATGGAAAATAAGGACAGCCCTAGTTGGAACATGAGCTGCTCGAGTATACAAAACAGAATTTCATTTGAAGGTTCACTACTAGGGAAAAGCCTATACACAGAATCTTAGCAGCAGCGCGGCTCAAAAAGGAGCGCTGCTGCTAATTAGTAGCAGCGCGTGTGCGGGAAACACGCTGCTGATAGGTTTTTAGCAGTAGCGCGCTCGGTGTAAACCGCGCTACTACAAATATCGACCGGCGGTGTTCACCTAACTCCATTTAGCAGTAGCGCGGTGGCGCGAACCGCGCTACTGCTACGGATGTAGTACTAGCGCGCTTTTTCTGAGATCGTTGCTGCTAAATTTCAAATTGGCACACTTTTTTGTCCCTGTTAGTAGTAGCGCCGTCGCCCAAAGCGCGCTGCTGCTAATTCCTTAGCAGCAGCGCATTTTAGCTCCCGCGCTACTGCTAACCCGCACCAACCCACCACCTTTTCCCCACCCGTCCCTCCCCTTCCCCTCCTCTCTTCCCTTCCCACTACCTCCCCCACATGCTCCCACTCTCACTCTTCTTCTTCCTCAATACTTCTCCCCCATTACTCTCTCTCTTCTATCCACCTTTCTCTCTCTTTATTACTCCTACCTAACTACACCACCTCCATTAATGCATCTCCTTTCTCTTTTTCCTTTCCCCTCCACTAGTTGTAGTTGTCTCCTCCCAAATTAGGTAGCTAGGTAGATGTAGGATTTTGTTAAGTGACCTATTTGCCCCTAACTAGATCTATCTTTGTCAAGAAGAGCTTTGTGCACTTTTGATCTCCCTACAACATCATCTCCACCGTGTGCTCGATCTCGATCGAGATAGAGGTGATGAAAATTTCATGCTTTTGCAAAATGGAAATATGTTTATGTGTGTGTGATATGTTTGTGGAAATTGTGTGTGTGGCATGAGTTGACGCCAAATTGTGCTTTTGAGTTGCCTATGTTTTGCCGAAATGTCAATTTATTTCCGTTTCGTCGAATTCTGGGCAAACTCTAGATCCATATATGTCCTATTTTTAGGGAAGGTCATGCCGAATTTTTGTATGAATTTGATGCATGCATGCATTTTTATAATCAATTTGTTTATTATTACCATGCAGAGTTGACAATGGTCAGTGGAACGATGGTGGACAGGTGGTTGCGGTCGGCGGTGCAGGACATGAAAGAAAATAACCGGACAGAGGTTTTATGTCCGTGTCGAAAATGCAAAGGAATAGTTTGGCTCGACCCCCATGACGATGGTCGTGTCGAAGCGCACCTGCTCATGATTGGTTTCATGGATGGCTATACTCGGTGGATAATTGAAGATGAGGATGACGATGTTGAGGATGTCGACGGGGCAGGCAATGATGACACGGGGCAAGACGAATAGATGATCGATAATGGCGGCGGGGAAGAGGCCGGACATGGCGGCGGAGAAGGGGCCGGACATGGCGGAGGAGAAGGGGCCGGACATGGCGGCGGAGAGAACGACATGGACTCCACGCAGCAGAGTTCGTCGGTACTAAGTTCAATCGTGCGGGACCCTCATGTTCAAGCATTGCTTCGCAAGGAGACGAGTACTAAGAGAGCTGCTTCTAGAGAGGAGGCTAAGCTGGAGCGTTTGGTGGTAGACTCGAACACTCCATTGTATGATGGTTGCAATCCTAAGGTGACCCGCTTGAGTTTCACGCTCCAACTCCTGAAGACGAAGGCTAAAAAGAAATGGACCGACACTAGCCTCGATGAGCATCTCAAGTACCTAAAGGATGTTCTTCCCGTGGGTAATCTATGTCCTACTAGTGTTGATGAGGCCAAGAAGATCGTGTGCCCTCTTGATCTGCCACACGTTAGATACCATGCATGCATCAACAATTGCATAATTTATCGGAAGGAGCACGCGGAAAAAACAAGCTGTCCGGTATGCAATGCTTCTCGATACAAGAAGGCCGGGAAGAAATGTCCCCAAAAAGTTGTATGGTACTTACCGATCACTCCCCGTCTCCAGAGGTATTTTGTAGATCCCAAGGAAGCAAATCTAATGCGCTGGCACGCGGAGAGGAAGAAGCCCGACGATGGAGATGATCCGAAGCTGAGACACGTGAAGGATGGAAGCCAGTGGAGAGCGTTGAACATCTTCTATCAGTATTTTGAATGTGATGCAAGGAACATCATGCTCGGCGCGTGTATTGATGGCATGAATCCGTTTGGCAACCAGAACACCAACCATAGCACATGGCCCGTGTTTGTATGGATGTACAACCTCCCCCCTGGTTGTGCATGAAATCGAAGTACATTCACATGAGCATGCTTATTCAAGGGCCGAAACAACCAGGAAATAATATTAATTTATATCTGGGGCTACTTCAAGAGGAGTTAGACACGTTATGGAAAACACCGGCCATGACATGGGACACCAGCAAAGGTGAGTATTTCAACATGAGAGCCGCGCTGATCACGACAGTGCATGACTATCTCGGTTACGGATATGTGGCAGGCCAGGTGTGCCATGGATATTGCGGATGCATGCGGTGCATGGATGATACGACGTCTCAGCAGTTAACATCAAGGAAAGATGGCGGGTCTGGGAAAATCGTGTACATGGGGCATCGAAGATGGCTTGAACAGGACGACCCATGGAGAACCGTGGAGATCTATTCAATGGTCACGCTTAGCATCGAGGATCTCCATGTAAGCGGAGCGGTGCCGAAATCGATGAGCTGTTGAAAAACTGGAAGGAGTGCCCCGCGCCGGGAAAGACGATGAGAAAGGCGCCGGAGCCGCTGCTGAAGGTATGGAAGATGAGGTTTGTGTTCTGGGACTTGGAGTACTGGCACAAACTCGATACACCTCACTGCCTTGATCAAATGCATATCTGTAAGAATGTCCTTGAGAGCTTGCTCGCAACACTAATGAACATGCCGGATAAGACCAAGGATGGGCCGAAGGCAAGAAAAGACTTGCAAGGTTTGAAAATCAGGGAAGATCTGCACATGCCGCCCCGTAAAATGTCAGACGAGACAGAGACGGAGACAGAGGCACCGGAGAAGAAGGGCAAGAAAATAAAGAAAGAGGATAATTGCCCCCCCTTCTTGCTTCACCTTAACTCAGGCTGAGATCAATGCCTTCTTTAAGTGCCTTACCGGAGTCAAAGTTAGTTTCGGTCACTGTGGCAAGATAAGCAGATATCTAGACACGGACAAGAAAAGGTTCAGCGGGATGAAGTCTCATGACTGTCATGTGATGATGACGCAGATACTACCTGTTGCCCTTATAGGGATAATGGACAAGCACGTCCGTGACACGCTTATTGGTCTCTGCAACGTTTTCGACGTCATCTCTCGAAAGTCGATCAGTGTGAAGCAGCTCCAAAGGCTACAGGAAGAGATCGTTGTGATACTGAATGAGCTTGAGATGTACTTCCCGCCTGCGTTCTTTGACGTGATGGTGCATCTGTGTGTCCATATTGTGGATGACATAATAGACCTGGGGCCATCATTCCTACATAACATGATGCCGTTTGAGAGGATGAATGAGATCATCAAAGGATTCATTCGTAACATGTCCCGTCCGGATGGAAGCATCATCCAGGGCTATTTGGCACAAGAGTGCATCTCTTTCTGTGAGAATTTTCTATATGGCGTAGACCAGCCGCCTGGTGTTAGTGTTGGTTTGCCCGTTAACAAGCACGATGGGAGGCTCGAAGGAGATGGTCACTGCAACGGTCGCAGGGAACTGCATGTGGCATACTCAGATCGATGCAGTGACTTTGACAGAGCAAACTTGGTAGGTGCTACAATATCTAGACGAGGTAGATCCTTTCGTGGCACTGCACAAAGAAATTATCGCAAAGAAGTATCGTGACCGGGGGGTATGCAGGACGGATGCCGAAGTTACTAGAGAGCACAACTCCACTTTCCTGCATTGGTTCAAAGAGCATATTATTGCTAATCCCCCGGAGGAGGGCTCTAAGGATGGATTGCTCATATACGCCTTAGCACATGGCCCCTCGCCCAACCTCGTAACCTATCAGGCATATGATATCAACGGATACACGTTCTACATGGAGGCCAAAGATATGGATAGTGATGATCAGAACTCAGGGGTGACGATGGAATGCATGACCGGCAGCGACAACGGCGCAACTGAATGATTTTATGGAAGGGTCGAGGAGATCTGGGAGCTTGACTACTCTGGACTGCACAACACGGCGATGTTCCGTGTCAGATGGGCTAAGAATGTCGAAAGAGAAAGCCGGATTTTCACTACCATGACTATACGCGACGCCAAGAGCGCTACCGTGAATGCTATCGCAAAAAACAAGCCATGGGTACACGCTAAGAACGTGACACAATGCTTCTTCATAACTGACCCGTGCAATCCCAGCCGTGTTGTCTTGAGGAGAGGCAAAAGGAACATCATTGGAATGGATGGAGTCGCCAACGAGGAAGACTATGATCAATACGGCAACCCAATGAGGGAAGATGACGATGATGATGAAGTATACGCCAAAAGAAGAATCAATACTACATTACCTAAGAAAAATTGTACTCCATGGAAAAGGCAAAGTCACAATGAGGGGCTCAATTATTCTTCGACGAACAAGAAGAGAAAGAAGCTGACTCAAAAACGAAAACGTCAGCACTGAGGAAACGTATGTTATCGGTCAATGATGTATATATATATATATATATATATATATATATATATATATATATGTTCCTATTTTGTATACACACTTAGCCATTATTATGCATGGGTCCAATGATGTGTAATATATATGTTCCTATTTTGCATACATATTTAACCGTCAAATGATGCAATATATATCGCCCTCCCTTCGTTCACTGCCCTCGGGAAATAAAAGTGGGATAAAATAAAGGAAAGGAAAAAGGAAAACCGGCAGTAGTGAAGGTAGTAGCAGCGCGTTTTGCCTAAACCGCTACAGCTACTGAAGTTAGTAGTAGCGAATTACGTATAAAGCACTACAGCTACTGAAGGTAGTAGCAGCGCGTTTTGTCCAAATGCGCTACTGCTACGTCCACTTAACCCAAAATTCTCACTCGCCTTGCTTCATCCCGCCTTTTCCCCCCAAATCCCCACTCTCTCTTCCCCCCGTCGCACCGCCGCGCCCGACCCGGCCCTGGCGCTCGCCCCCGACTCCGGCGCCGGCGCTAGCCCCCGACCCCGGCGCTCGCCCCCGACCCGGCCCTCACCCCCGACCCCGGCGCTCGCCCCCGAACCGTCGGCCCTCGCCTCCCTCCTCTCCCCTCCCGGCCGTCGTCGGGCCTGCGTCCTTGCCCCTGCACCCTCTGTAACCCCCCCTCTCTCTGCTAGGGTTCTTCGGTTAATTTACTTAGGTTTTAGTTAGGGCAGTATGTTAATTAGGTTATCTATTTAGTTATGAACTTAGCTAGGTTTCAAAATTAGCTGAATTTATATGCAAATTTGAACTCAACATGTGATATGTGCATATGTCATGTTTTGGACATGTCATGTTTGGAAATGATCCGAGTGGCCTATGTTACGTTGGAATGTTGATTCATTTCCGTTCCGGTGAATTTCAGGCGCTCGATATGTCCATTTTTTAGCAAAGGTCATGCCGAAATTTCCCGTGAATAAAGGCATGATTTGTGCTACATAGTTGGCATATCGAGTGCTGGCACATAGATTGCTTTTTATGTCATTTCTCATTTATTCATACTTTTAGAAATAAATGAGGACACTTAATCATAGGAAACATGTCGAACAACGAAGAAACTGGGCCTTCTGACCAAGATGCAGATGAGATGGATTATGAGGGTGAACAAGAGTACCTCGACTATTTGACTGCTAAGCAAGGTTTGCAGGTCGGCCTCGATGATGGTACTGACGCCGACATCGACACTGACGACGCCGGCACCGATGGCGGCACCGAGATCGGTGGGGAAGGTACCTGCGGGGAAGGTACCGGCGGGGAAGGTACCGGCCCCGATGCCGCTACCGAAAAGAGGAAGCATAAGAAGCAGAGGATACGAAAACCTAACAAACTAGGGATTGGACGACTTGTGATCACAAAGATGGCACCTGGCAAGTTTGAGCCGTTAGAGCCGGAAGAACCTCGCAAGTGCTATGGGAACCAAGTAGGATGCATCCTACGGGAATGCGCGAGCATCAACGATGATGACTTAAGGAGTAAAGAACATTTGACGCAGTTGCTCCTAACAAAGTTGCACAAGAGATTCAAGTTCCCCGACCGGGATGATAACATAGAACAACCGTGGGATGATCCAAAGATGAAAAAGATTAACAATCACGCCATGGGCATGTTCAGCAATGATTTGGCCTCCTGGAAAACGAGGGTGAAACGAGCTATTGAGGCTGATGAACCCCTGTCCAAGATTCTGGAGGAAAATCTGACACTTACGGAAGAGGAGTTCGAAAAGTTCAAGGACACTTGCGCTACCGAGGTAGCCAAGGCTAAGGCTGCGAAATTCAAGAGCCTTCAGCAAAGGAACACGGGGAAGCATCGCCTCAGAAGCCGTGGCTACCTCAGTAAAAGGCCCATATGGGATAAGGAGGACGCGGAACGTGAAGCCGCGGGTCTCCCAGACCCCTTCGCGAAGTTCACCAACCCCTTGGAGCATGACTTCATCAGGGCCCGCTACAAGTGGGACAAGGAGAAAAAGATTTTTTACACAGACAAGATCACGAGGAAATTGATTAGACTACTGGAGAAGCAACACCAGCTTGGAGCCGAAAGCCCCACTTCTTCGATGAGGCCCAAGTGGGACACCCCTCTCAACCGGGCCTTGAACGAACTTTCCCTTTGGACCAGCGGCCGCAATATGGTTGTGTGCACGACACTGGAGATGGAGCCACGTGGAAGGTGTTTTACAACGAGGGCCTGGAGGCCAAGAAGCAGAAAAAGAAGTTTAGTCAGGCGGACATTGAAGCGAAGGTGAAGCTTGCGGTCGAGAAAAAAACAGCTGAGGACCCAAAAAAAGCAGCCGAGGACAAATATGAGTTGCTACAGCAGGCAGTCAATGCAGCTGTAACTGCCTACAGAAATGATTTCGCTACTAACTTGGTTCCAGTTATCATCAACTGGGCGAAGGAAAATCCAGACAAGACGGTACATGATTTCCCGTTGCCCAGTTTCGTCGGGAGCAACTCCATGAACAACAACACCATCGCACCATCACTTGCTCACGCAACCGGGCCTCCTCTCGCAGTCGCTCCCGCTCATAGCAGCCCATCCTCAGTCTCAGGCGCGCTAGGTGGGCCTTCGTCTTTTGCTGAGCTCGACGCCGTCACGGTAATTACATGCCGCACCAACATATATATATATATATATATATATATATAATATTCCATTTTTGTTGCCTTTCGGTTGTTTTACGCCACAGACATATGTGTTTGCAGGCGAAAGAAACCCCGTGCACCATACTC
This sequence comes from Triticum aestivum, assembly GCF_018294505.1. NCBI lineage: Eukaryota > Viridiplantae > Streptophyta > Magnoliopsida > Poales > Poaceae > Triticum > Triticum aestivum. The sequence goes on from NC_057795.1 coordinate 661,497,854, forward strand.
TACTTGATCAAAGGCCAGAAGGTGGACATGGGAAAGGGGATGATAATGGACCCCTCTCAACGCACGTTCCACAACCAGCCGATCCCCGTTGGGCACTTCAGGGTTAGCTTGACCAATGTGAAATCGGGGCACGAGGATTTGCCTCCTCCAGTACAGCATGTGGGAGCGGACGACGAGACCCCGCCGTTGATTGGAAGCTGCAAGAATTGGGTGCTGCTATGGAAAGAATCTTAGTCGTCTGGAGCCGGCCGAGAGCACACCAATAACTACCACACATCAACAAGCATGTGAGGAGACCACCACCCCGCCTACGCAATTACCAGCTCCTATAGTGCCGGGTGAGAGCGGCGGACGACATGATGAAGGGGGTGCAATACTACTGGCTGATGTAATTTCTCTTGTAGAACAGAGAATGGATGATGAGACGGAGGTCGACCCTATGGATTACCTCAATACAAACGCGTATGACTGTGACATAGATATGATGAGTCAACCATATGATGAATTGGGCTATTAGCTTGCTAATGAGGATATGGATGATATGCCCGGGCAGGGTCGTAGCATGGATTGCAAAAAGTCTCTCTTCATGAAATCCTCACAGGACATGCCTGAAGATGCTGCCTCAACACAGGCTCAACTAGCCGGGCGCGAGGGTCATACAGTACTTAGCCCGGGAACACTGGTGTAGGGGTTAAGGAAGGGTCTGGAAGGTGTGCCCAAGAAAAAGGAGAGGAAGAGATTGGGGAAGGTAACTGCCTCCAAACAAGCCAGAGCACATAGCAGCCAGATGATGCATTTTGAAGAGCGTGTACCCGTGAAAGGTGCGGTCATGTTCCATCTCACGGGTGAGCCGATGCTACCACCGAAACCGCTGGAGGCACTATCAAGGGATCTCAGGAGACTGCACGACCATGTGCTGTCGACTGAGAAAAGCCTACTAGCCTCAAACAATCCAGGATATCCGACATACGTGGCTCGTGTGCCTGAGGGGAAGTGCTACGTCGACACACGTCCCGCGGAGGTGTTCTTCCTGCGGTTTGACCATATCTTTGAGATGTTTCTAACAAGGCGGCTTGATTTTACTATCGTCCGCCTTTTTGCGCTACATATGAGCTCCGTCATGAAGAGTGAAGAAGTCTCGCGAATCTGTGTGGAGGATCCGTACTACATGCACGAGTCTTTCTTGAGTCTCGGAGACTTTGAGCGTGAAACTGCTAGGGAGTACCTCCAAAACTTCACGGTACAGAATAAGGACCGGGAAATTGTCCTCGTGCCTTATCATCCAAAGTAATTCAGTTCCGAACAACCCTTTCGTACATTTCAATCATTCCTTCTCTCTCATATGGGGAATAATTTGAGGTGTCTTTTCCCCGCAGGAACGGGCGCGCCATCCTTATCGTTCTTTACCCGCAAGTCTCCCACGCCGTGTATTTTGACACTTCTAGAGACTACGAGAAAAAAGACTACACCCACATAATGAATATTCTAGATGATGCTCTCCAAGGCTTCAGCTTTAGAGGTGGCCACGTGCAGATCAAGAAACAAAGGAACAAGAAGATGGGTTTCGCGCATAAAACTAACTTCTCCTGCATCCATGTCCCAAAACCAAGCAAGAAGGATGGATTCTATATCGTCCATCTCATGATTCAGTTCAACACGGATCACCAAAAGCTTCGCATTAACTGCAGAAATGATGATCATATCCACAAGTGGCTAGAATCTCATGGAGAAGCAGATTATAAACTTAGAGATGACTTCTTTCACATCCAAAGCGACATTGCGACGATCATCATGAAAGAAGTCGTCGATGAGAAGGGGATGTTCCACCACGGCCCTATATCGCGAGCTGACGTCCGAACTCGCATAGGCATGCAACGTCTAGACCTCACGCCGTTCATGATGCTAGGGTTCGTCCTCGATGATATGCAAGGATGGAACTTCTAGTGATTTATGATGCCGATGATGATGATATGTGTCGGTTGAACTTGTATACTTTTTGTAGCGATGAAACTTTGTGATGTCCATGGTCCCTGCCGAATTTGTGTAACGCTACTTTGCTAGTTTGCGTATGATGACCTGCATACCTCTAGTTAATTAATTTGCGTACTATATGGTGCATCTAGTTGCTAACCCTTTCTTTTTCGGTGTTGCTCTAGTATATTTTGTTGCATATATATGATTGTACATCCTCTTCATGAACATGCATCTCAAATAGGTACCTAGTTTCTTGATGGCGAGATGGAATTGCTATGTCGTGTACAAAGGGAAGGTTCCAGGGGTGTACAATGAGTGGCATGAGTGTCAGGCGCAAGTGAATGGGTTCACGGGCGCCAGCTATAAAGGCTTCAAAAGCAGACTAGAAGGAGAAGCTAGTTACTTGAGGTTCACGCTAGCGCGAGAGAGGACTCGTAACCGCCACCTCATGTACTACATAGTTCCGCTCTCACTCATAGTGATAGCACTTCTTGCGTATACCTTTGTTTAGATGGATGACGTTGTTGTAGTTGCAAGTATTCGAGACTTGCATGTATCGCTATTTTCAAGATGATGACAAGATATCACTTTGTGTTGGATGATGATTATGATGAGACTATTTGTATGTATATGCTATGATTACATTTGTGGTCTCGCAGGCATTTGTATGTGTATCATGATGACATTTCTATGTGCTAAAGATTCTTCTATAAAGCCTGTTCAAATACAAAACAAATATGCCAAAAAAAACTACTTAAATTAGTAGTAGCGGGTGTATAAAAGTTAGCAGCAGCACCGCGATAGCAGTAGCGCGTCCAGGCAAAGCGCGCTAGAGATACTAGCAGTAGTGAGCTTCCGCTAACCGCGCTGCTGCTACACTTGTGTAGCAGTAGCGCTGGTGAGCACGCGCTACTGCTATGTGTTAGCTGTAGTGCCTTATTAGTAGCGCCTATACCCCCGCTACTGGTACATCTAAAAACCGCGCTGCTGCTAGCCTTTTCCCTAGTAGTGGTTTGGAGGTTGGCACATACAAATTTACTTGGAACGGCAGGTAAATACCGCATATAGGAAGGTATAGTGGACTCATATGGAACAACTTTGGGGTTTAAGGAGTTCGGATGCACAAGCAGTATTCCCGCTTAGTACAGGTGAAGGCTAGCAAAAGACTGGGAAGCGACCAACTGAGAGAGCGACAACAGTCGTAAACATGCATCAAAATTAATTTACACCGAATACAAGCATGAGTAGGATACAATCCACCATGAACATAAATATCATGAAGGCTATGTTGATTTGATTCAACTACATGCATGAACATGTGCCAAGTCTAGTCACTCAATTCATTTAAAGGAGGATACCATCCCATCATACCACATCATGATCATTCTAATAGCATGTTGGCACGCAAGGTAAACCATTATAACTCATAGCTAATAAAGCATGTCACAAGCAACTATAATCTCTAAATGTCATTGCAAATATGCTTACTTCATAATAGCTAACTCAGGAACGATGAATCATCATATTTACAAAAACAAGAGAGGTCGAGTTCATACCAGCTTTTCTCATCCCAATAAGTCCATCATATATCATCATTATTGCCTTTCACTTGCACGACCGAACGAAGTGTATAATAATAAGAGTGCATGTGTATTGGACTAAGCTGGAATCTGCAAGCATTCAACTCAAGAGAGAAGACAAGTAATATGGGCTCTAAGTTAAATAAACAATCATGCATATAAGATCCACTAAGCATTCTCAATATGGTCTTCTCGACCCCCAAAGAAAGGAAAAGAAAAATTATTTACACGGGAAAGCTCCCAACAAGCAAAAGAAGAACGGAAAATATTTTTGGGTTTTGCTTTTTAATTACTACAGCAAATAAATAAAGTACTACTAATTTTTTTTGGTTTTCTTAAGGTTTATTAAACACAAAAGAAGAAAGCAGGAAAAAGAAAATAAACTAGCATGGATATTACAGTGAAAGAGTATGAACACTGACATCTAGCAATGAGTGTGTGTGAACATGAATGTAATGTCGGTGGGAAATACGTACTACCCCAAGCTTAGGCTTTTGGCCTAAGTTGGTCTATTGCCAGGGATGGCCTGGCGGATACCCGTAGGTGAAGCTGGGGTCATACTTTGACGAAGAAGGCTCCGGCTGCCACTGGCTGGCAGCCTCCTCTGGATCCCAAGAATAAACAGATAGTCGTGGAGGCTCATCTTGTGGCTCCGGTTCTGGGGCGGGTGCAGGATTTCAATAGGCTTGAATGGCCGCCCACGGAACGATGTGAGAACCTGCAGACAAGTTAAACAAAGAGGAAGCAGGCAAAGTAATAGTCTCAGGGTGATGTTTATCAAAGTACAATTTATATTTGAGCTCCCCTTCACGGATTTTAACAAGAAAATCATGTGCTATCATACTCCTATAATCTAAATAAGCATGAGGCAGCGATGTTTCCTCTTTTTCCTCATGCCTAATAGGTATTTCCAAATGTTCAGCTAGGCGTGAGGCATAAATGCCTCCAAAGATGGGGCCTTTAGTACGGTTCAGACTTAACCGCCTAGCAACAATTCCACCCATACTAACAGAGTTATTTTGATATAAACCATGGAACAAAATGATAACATCAGGAATACTAAGGTTTCCACAGTTTCCGTGACCTATCAGGCAACGACTAGCAAATAAGGCAAAGTAGCGCAAAACAGGAAAATGTATGCTAGTGATTCTTGCATTAGAAACCTTCCTGGTTTCTCCCACCATGATAGTGTTAATAAAAGCTCCTATTTCGTTACGGTGTGGTTCATCCAAGGTGCCCTCAAAAGGTATTTTGCAAACCTCGCAAAATTCAGCTAATGGCATCCTCTTAACAACGTCATATAAATGAAATTCTACCGATGGAGGTGAACTCTTAGGGAAAAAGTAGAAATTTTGCACAAAAGTATTTGTGAGTAAGAGATACTGATGACGTTGGTCACGGAGGAAGTCGGGGCCAGCATTCTCAATTAATAAATAGAAATCTTCATAAATCCCGGCTCCCCTCAAGAAGTCATCGGAAGGCCATTCACACGGCCGGACCTCCGCGGTGCGAGGCAAATTAAATTTGGGCTTCTGTTCTTCTTCCTTTTGTTTTTCCTTCGAGCTTCGGCTCGATGAGCCCCTAAAAAATCTCTTCATTATTTCTGAAACAATCTGAAATTTTTAGTAGCTTCAAATAAAAGTGAACCAACTTCAATAAAATTGATAGCAACAACTCCTACAAGTGCCTAGAGCCTATATAAAGCATTGGAACTACTTGGAACCATATAAATTTGACATGCAAGCTCAAGAACATGGTCACCTATGCAGCACAAATTTGCAAAGAATAAAGCACTAGAACAAAAACTAATTCGACCAATGGAGGAGTCACATACCAAGGAACAATCTCCCCAAGCAGTTTTGCGAGCGGTGCTTTGAGCAAGGAGATCGAAAATCACAGCAACGGGGGCTGGAACTCGTGCTTGAGTTGGTTTTTCGTGTTTGTGTGAGACAGAGGAAGAAGATGGGTGCAGGAATAAGTGGAGGAGGGCCACCGTGGGCCCACGAGGCAGGGGGCGCGCCTGGGGGTAGGGCACGCCCTCCACCCTCGTGACCAGGTGGCAGCTCCCCCCAAGGTGATTTTTGCACAGTAAATTCTTAAATATTCCCGAAAAAATCATATTAATTTGGCATGGCATTCTGAGGACTTTTATTTTCGGGATATTTTTATATTGCATGGATAAGTCGGGAGACAGATAGAAAAATACTATTTTACTTTATTTCTACTAAATAACAGAAAATATAAAGAGGGTACAGAAGGTTGTGCTTCTAGTTTCATCCATCTCATGTTCATCAAAAAGAATCCAATAACAAGGTTGATCAAGTCTTGTTAACGAGCTCATTCCGATTAACACAGAACCGGAGAAATTTCGAATAGCACTAAGTTACCTTAATGGGGATATGAAAATCCCCAACAATAATTATATCAGACTTTTTCTTGACAGTAGGGAGAGGAAATTCAAAACCTCGAATATAACCGATGGAATTTTTCCAATAGAGTTGATATTGTGAACCTGGGGTTGTTTCCTCGGAAAGTGTACCGTGTGCTCATTGCCATTAACATGAAAAATGACATTGCCTTTGTTGCAATCAATAACAACCCCTGCAGTATTAACGAAAGGTCTTCCAAGAATAATAGACATACTATCATCCTCGGGAATATCAAGAATAACAAAGTCTGTTAAAATAGTAACGTTTGCAACCACAACAGGCACATCCTCAAAAATACCGACAGGTATAGCAGTTGATTTATCAGCCATTTGCAAAGATATTTCAGTAGGTGTCAACTTATTCAAGTCAAGTCTACGATATAAAGAGAGAGGCATAACACTAACACCGGCTCCAAGATCACATAAAGCAGTTTTAACATAATTTCTCTTAATGGAGCATGGTATAGTAGGTACTCCGGGATCTCCAAGTTTCTTTGGTATTCCACCCTTAAAAGTATAATTAGCAAGCATGGTGGAAATTTCAGCTTCAGGTATCTTTCTTTTATTAGTAATAATATCCTTCATATACTTAGAATAAGGATTTGTTTTGAGCACATCAGTTAATCGCATACGCAAAAAGATAGGTCTAATCATTTCAGCAAAGCGCTCAAAATCCTCATCATCCTTTTTCTTGGATGGTTTCGGAGGAAATGGCATGGGTTTCTGAACCCATGGTTCCATTTCTTTACCATGTTTCCTAGCAACGATGTCTCTTTTATCATAACGTTGATTCCTTGATTGTGGGTTATCAAGATCAACAGCAGGTTCAGCTTCTACATCATTATCATTACTAGGTTGAGAATTAACATGAACATTATCATTAACATTATCACTAGGTTCATGTTCATCACCTGATTGTGTTTCGGCATCAGAAATAGAAATATCATTTGGATTCTCAGGTGGCTCAGCAATAGGTTCACTAGAAGTTTGCAAAGTCCTATCATTTTTCTTTTTCTTCCTTTTAGAAGAACTAGGTACATCAATATCATTTCTCTGAGAATCTTGCTCGATTCTCTTAGGGTGGCCTTCAGGATACAAAGGTTCCTGAGTCATTCTACCGGTTCTAGTAGCCACTCTAACAACATAATCATTTTTCTTACTATTCATTTCATCAAGCGCTTCTTTTTGAGCTTTAAGTACTTGTTCTACTTGAGTGGTAACCATAGGAGCATGTTTGCTAACAAGTTTAAGTTCACCTCTAATATCAGCCATATAATCACCCAAGCGTTTAATCATATAGGCATCTTGTTTTAGTTGTCAACAAAAATAAGCATTAAAGTCATCTTGCTTAAACATAAAGTTATCAAACTCATCCAAGCACTGACTAGCAATTTTAGTAGGAGGGACTTCAGCTTTATCATATCTATAGAGAGAATTTACCTTTACTACCTGTGTCGGGATATCGGGAGGTTCTTCAGTAAATAAGTAATTGAGATCATATGCTTCTTCAACAGGCGGTAAATTAAGACCGTGTATTTCTTCGATAGGAGGTAAATTCTTAACATCTTCAACTTTAATACCTTTTTCTTTCATAGATTTCTTTGCCTCTTGCATATCTTCAGGACTGAGAAATAGAACACCTCTCTTCTTCGGAGTTGGTTTAGGAATGGGCTCAATAATTGGCTCAAAAATTGACTCAGGAGCTGGCTCGGGAGGTGCCCAATTATTTTCATTTGTCAACATATTGTTCAATAGAATTTCTGCTTCATCCGACGTTCTTTCCCTGAAAAGAGAACCAGCACAACTATCGAGGTAATCTCTGGAAGCATCAGTTAGTCCATTATAAAAGATATCAAGTATTTCAGGTTTCTTAAGCGGATGATCAGGCAAAGCACTAAGTAACTTGAGAAGCCTCCCCCAAGCTTGTGGGAGACTCTCTTCTTCAACTTGCACAAAGTTATATATTCCCCTCAAGGCTGCTTGTTTCTTATGAGCAGGGAAATATTTAGCAGAGAAGTAATAAATCATATCCTGGGGACTTTGCACACAACCAGGATCAAGAGAATTAAACCATATCTTAGCATCACCCTTTAATGAGAACGGAAATATTTTGAGTACATAAAGATAGCGCGACCTCTCATTATTAGTAAACAGGGCAGCTATATCATTCAACTTAGTAAGATGTGCCACAACAGTTTCAGATTCATAGCCATAGAAAGGATCAGATTCAACCAAAGTAATTATATCTGGATCAACAAAAGAATCATAATAATCCTTATCAGGAACACAAATAGGCGAAGTAGCAAAGTTAGGGTCGGGTCTCATTCTATCTCTAAAAGATTATTTACTCCATTTAACTAGCAACCTCTTAAGTTCATATCTATCCTGGCAAGCAAGAATAGCAGCAGAAGATTCTGCATCAAAAAGATAACCTTCAGGAATAGGAGGCATATTTTCATCATCACTCTCATCATTGTATTCAGGTGTAATAGTTTCTCTTTCTCTAGACCTAGCAATTTGCTCATCAAGAAATTCACCAAGGGGCACAGTAGTATCAAGCATAGAAGTGGTTTCATCATAAGTATTGTGCATAGCAGAAGTGGCATCATCAATAACATGCGACATATCAGAATTCATAGCAGTAGCAGGTTTAGGTGTCGCAAGCTTACTTATAACAGAAGGAGAATCTAGTCAAGGCTAGATAGCAGTTCCTTACCTCCCCTCGTAGTTGAGGGCAAAATCTTGGTCTTAGCGTCTTTTAAGTTCTTCATAGTGTCCAGCAGATATAAATCCCAAGTAACTCCTTCTTTGCTGATCTATTTTGAACTCCTTCAAAATCTTGTCACTGTATGTATTCATTTGAAAGTACTATTAAGCGTTTTGATCTATCCTTATAGATCTTGATGCTCAATGTTCAAGTAGCTTAATCCAGGTTTTCCATTGAAAAACACTTTTCAAACAACCCTATATGCTTTCCAGAAATTCTACATCATTTCCGATCAACAATATGTCAACAACATATACTCATCAGAAATTCTATAGTGCTCCCACTCACTTATTTGGAAATACAAGTTTCTCATAAACTTTGTATAAACCCAAAATCTTTGATCATCTCATCAAAGCGTATATTCCAACTCCGAGATGCTTACTCCAGTCCTTAGAAGGATAGCTGGAGCTTTGCACACTTGTTAGCATCTTTCAGGATTGACAAAACCTTCTGGTTGTATCACATACAACCTTTCCTCAAGAATATCGTCGAGGAAACAATGTTTTGACATCCTATCTGCAAGATTTCATAAATCACGCAGTAATTGCTAATATAATTACAACAGACTCTTAGCATCGCTATGAGTGAGAAAGTCTCATCGTAGTCAACTCCTTGAACTTGTCGGAAAACATCTTAACGACAAGTCGAGCTTTCTTAATGGTGATACTTACCACCATTGTCCGTCTTCCTTTTAAAATCCATCTGTACCCAACAGCCTTATGACCATCAAGTAGTTCTTCCAAAGTCTGCACTTTGTTTTCATACATGGATCCTCTCTCGGATTTTATGGCCTCGAGCCATTTGTTAGAATCTGGGCCCACCATCGCTTCTCCATAGCTCGTAGGTTCATTGTTGTCTAGCAACATGACCTCCAAGACAGGATTACCGTACCACTCTGAAGCAGTACGCATCCTTGTCGTCCTACGAGGTTTGGTACTCACTTCATCCGAAGTTTCATGATCACTATCATCAACTTCCACTTCGATCGGTGTAGGTGCCACAGGAACAACTTCCTGTGCCCTGCTACACACTTGTTGAAGTGATGGTTCAATAACCTCATCAAGTCTCCACCATCCTCCCACTCAATTCTTTTGAGAGAAACTTTTCCTCGAGAAAGGACCCGTTTCTAGAAACAATCACTTTTGCTTCCAGATCTGAAATAGGAGGTATACCCAACTGTTTTTTTTGGGTGTCCTATGAAGATCTATTTATCCTCTTTGGGTTCAAGCTTATCTGGCTGAAACCTTTTCACATAAGCGTCGCAGCCCCAAACTTTTAAGAAATGGCAGCTTAGGTTTCTCTAAACCATAGTTCATACGCAGTCATCTCAATGGAATTACGTGGTGCCCTATTTAAAGTGAATGTGGTTGCCTCTAATGCTTGACCCATAGACGATAGTGGTAATTTGATAACAGACATCATGGCATGCACCATATCCAATAGGGTGCAGTTATGATGTTCGGACACACCATCACACTATGGTGTTCCAGGCGGTGTTAGTTGTGAAACAATTTCCACAATGTCTTAATTGTGTACCAAACTCGCAACTCAGATATTCATCTCTATGATCATATCATAGACATTTTATCCTCTTGTCACGAAGATCTTCAACTTCACTCTGAAATTACTTGAACCTTTCAATAATTCAGACTTGTGTTTCATCAAGTAAATATACTCAACATCTACTCAAATCATCTGTGAAGTAAGAACATAATGATATCCACTGCGTGCCTCAGCACTCATTGGACTGCACACATCAAAATGTATTACTTCCAACAAGTTACTTTCTTCTTCCATCTCACTGAAAAGGAGGATTTTCAGTCATCTTTCCCATGTGGTATGATTTGCATGTCTCAAGTGATTCAAAATCAAGTGAGTCCAAATGATCCATCTGCGTTTCTCCATGCGTACATACCAATAGACATGGTTCGCATGTCTCAAACTTTTCAAAAAACGAGTGAGTCCTAAGATCCATCAACATGGAGCTTCTTCATGCGTTTTATACCAATATGACTTACATGGCAGTGCCACAAGCAGGTGGTACTATCATTACTATCTTATATCTTTTGGCATGAACATGTGTATCACTACGATCGAGATTCAATAAACCATTCATTTTAGGTGCAACACCATTGAAGGTATTATTCAAATAAACAGAGTAACCATTATTCTTCTTAAATGAATAACCGCATTGCGATAGACATAATCCAATCATGTCTATGCTCAACGCAAACACCAAATAACAATTATTTAGGTTTAACACCAATCTCGATGGTAGAGGGAGCAGGCGATGTTTAATCACATCAACCTTGGAAATACTTCCAACACATATCGTCACCTCGCCTTTAGCTAGTCTCCGTTTATTCCGTAGCCTTTTATTTCGAGTTACTAACACTTAGCAACCGGACCGGTATCTATTACCATGTTGCTACTAGGAGTACTAGTAAAGTACACATTTAATACTATGTATATCCAATATACTTCTATCAACCTTGCCAGCCTTCTCATCTACCAAGTATCTAGGGTAGTTCTGCTTCAGTGATCGTTCCCTCATATTACATAAGCACTTAGTCTCGGGTTTGGGTTCAACATTGGGTTTCTTCACTAGAGCAGCAACTGTTTTGCCATTTCATGAAGTATCCCTTCTTGCCCTTGCCCTTCTTGAAACTAATGGTTTTACTAACCATCAACAATTGATGCTCCTACTTGACTTCTCCTTTCGTGGTGTCAAACATCGCGAATATTTCAAGGATCATCATATCTATCCCTGATATGTTATAGTTCATCACGAAGCTCTAGTAGCTTGGTGGCAATGACTTTGGAGAAACATCACTATCTCATCTGGAAGATTAACTCCCACTCGATTCAAGTGATTGTTGTACCCAGACAATCTGAGTACAAGCTCAATGATTGAGCTTTTCTCCCTTAGTTTGTAGGCTAAGAAACTCGTGAGAGGTCTTATACCTCTTGACGTGGGCACGAGCTTGAAATCCCAATTTCAGCCCTTGGAACATCTCATATGTTCCGCGACGTTTCTAAAACGTCTTTAGCGCCTCAATTCTAAACTGTTTAACATTACTGAACTATCACATAGTCATCAAAATGTGTATGTCAGATGTTCGCAACATCCGCAGACGATGTTCGAGGTTCAACACATCGAGCGGTGCATTAAGGACATAAGCCTTCTACGCATCAATGAGGACAATCCTCAGTTTACGGACCCAGTCCGCATAATTGCTACTATCAACTTTCAACTAAATTTTCTCTAGGAACATATCTAAAACAGTAGAACTAAAACGCGAGCTTACGACATAATTTGCAAAATCCTTTTGACTATGTTCAGGATAATTAAGTTCATCTTATGAACTCCCACTCAGATAGACATCCCTCTAGTCATCTAAGTGATACATGATCCGAGTCAACTAGGTCGTGTCTGATCATCACATGAGACAGACTAGTCATCATCGGTGAACATCTTCATGTTGATCTTATCCACTATACGATTCATGTTCGACCTTTCGGTCTCTTGTGTTCCGAGGCCATGTCTGTACATGCTAGTCTCGTCAAGTCAACCTAAGTGTTCCGCGTGTGTAAATCTGGCTTACACCCGTTGTATGTGAATGTTAGAATCTATCACACCCGATCATCACGTGGTGCTTCGAAACAATGAACTTTCGCAATGGTGCACAGTTAGGTGGAACACTTTCTTGAAATTATTATGAGGGATCTGTTGGGGAACGTTGCAGAAAATTAAAATTTTTCCTACGGTTTCACCAAGATCCATCTATGAGTTCATCTAAGCAACGAGTCTAGGGAGAGAGTTTGCATCTACATACCACTTGTAGATCGCGTGCGGAAGCTTGCAAGGTGATGATGTAGTCGTACTCGACGTGATCCAAATCACCGATGACCAGCGCCGAACGGACGGCACCTCCGCGTTCAACACACGTACGGAACAGCCACGTCTCCTCTTCTTGATCCAGCAAGGGAGGGAGGAGAGGTTGAGGGAGATGGCACCAGCAGCAGCACGACGGCGTGGTGTTGATGGAGCTGCAGTACTCCGGCAGAGCTTCGCTAAGCACTATGGAGGTAGAGGAGGTGTTGGGGAGGGAGAAGGAGGCAACCAAAGGCCGAGACGTTCAGGCATGAAGTCCCTCCTCTCCCCCACTATATATAGGGGTGCCAAGGGGGGGTGGCCGGCCCTAGGAGATCCAATCTCCTAGGGGGTGCGGCGGCCAAGGGGGTTTTCCCTCCCCCCAAGGCACCTAGGAGGTGCCTTACCCTCCTAGGACTCTTGCCCCCCTTAAACCCTAGGCGCATGGGCCTATGTGGGGCTGGTGCCCTTGGCCCATTAGGCCAAGGCGCACCCCCCACAGCCCATGTGGCCCCCCGGGACAGGTGGACCCACCCGGTGGACCCCCGGGACCCTTCCGGTGGTCCCGGTACAATACCGATAACCCCGAAACTTGTCCCGATACCCGAAACAGGACTTCCCATATATAAATCTTTACCTCCAGACCATTCCGGAACTCCTCGTGACGTCCGGGATCTCATCCGGGACTCCGAACAACATTCGGGTTACTGCATATACATATCCCTACAACCCTAGCGTAACCGAACCTTAAGTGTGTAGACCCTACGGGTTCGGGAGACATGCAGACATGACCGAGACGCTCTCAGTCAATAACCATCAGCGGGATCTGGATACCCATGATGGCTCCCACATGCTCCTCGATGTTGTCATCGGATGAACCACTATGTCGAGGATTCGATCAAACCCTGTATGCAATTCCCTTTGTCAATCGGTACGTTACTTGCCCGAGACTCGATCGTCGGTATCCCAATACCTTGTTCAGTCTCGTTACCGGCAAGTCACTTTACTCGTACCGTAATGCATGATCCCGTGTCCAACACCTTGGTCACATTGAGCTCATTATGATGATGCATTACCGAGTGGGCCCAGAGATACCTCTCCGTCATACGGAGTGACAAATCCCAGTCTCGATCCGTGTCAACCCAACAGCTACTTTCGGAGATACCTGTAATGCACCTTTGTAGTCACCCAGTTACGTTGTGACGTTTGGTACACCCAAGGCACTCTTACGGTATCCGGGAGTTACACGATCTCATGGTCGTAGGAAGAGATACTTGACACTTGCAAAGCTCTAGCAAAACGAACTACACAATCTTTTATGCTATGCTTAGAATTGGGTCTTGTCCATCACATCATTCTCCTAATGATGTGATCCCGTTATCAACGACATCCAATGTCCATAGTCAGGAAACCATGACTATCTGTTGATCACAACGAGCTGGTCAACTAGAGGCTTACCAGGGACATAGTGTGGTCTAAGTATTCACACGTGTATTACGATTTCCGGATAATACAGTTATAGCATGAATACAAGACAATTATCATGAACATTGAAATATAATAATACTTTTATTATTGCCTCTAGGGCATATTTCCAACAGTCTCCCACTTGCACTAGAGTCACTAATCTAGTTACATTGTGATGAATCGAACACCCATAGAGTTCTGGTGTTGATCATGTTTTGCACGCGAGAGAGGTTTAGTCAGCGGATCTGCGACATTCAGATCCGTGTGCACTTTGCAAATCTCTATGTCTCCATCTTGAACATTTTCACGGATGGAGTTGAAACGACGCTTGATGTGCCTGGTCTTCTTGTGAAACCTGGGCTCCTTTGCGAGGGCAATAGCTCCAGTGTTGTCACAGAAGAGTTTGATCGGCTCCGACGCATTGGGTATGACTCCTAGGTCGGTGATGAACTCCTTCACCCAAATCGCTTCATGTGCTGCCTCCGAGGCTGCCATGTACTCCGCTTCACACGTAGATCCCGCCACGACGCTCTGCTTGCAGCTGCACCAGCTTACTGCTCCACCATTCAACATATACACGTATCCGGTTTGTGACTTAGAGTCATCCGGATCTGAGTCGAAGCTAGCGTCGACGTAACCCTTTACGACGAGCTCTTCGTCTCCTCCATAAACGAGAAACATGTCCTTTGTCCTTTTCAGGTACTTTAGGATATTCTTGACCGCTGTCCAGTGTTCCTTGCCGAGATTACTTTGGTATCTTGCTACCAAACTTACGGCAAGGTTTACATCGGGTCTGGTGCACAGCATGGCATACATAATAGATCCTATGGCTGAAGCATAGGGGATGACACTCATCTCTTCTTTATCTTTTGCCGTGGTCGGTGACTGAGCTGAGCTCAGTCTCATACCTTGTAACATAGGCAAGAACCCCTTCTTGGACTGATCCATTCTGAATCTCTTCAAAATCTTATCAAGGTATGTGCTTTGTGAAAGACCTATGAGGCGTCTCGATCTATATCTATAGATCTTGATGCCTAATATATAAGCAGCTTCTCCAAGGTCCTTCATTGAAAAACACTTATTCAAGTAGGCCTTAATGCTGTCCAGAAATTCTATATCATTTCCCATCAGGAGTATGTCATCTACATATAATATGAGAAATGCTACAGAGCTCCCACTCACTTTCTTGTAAACGCAGGCTTCTCAATAAGTCTGCATAAACCCAAACGCTTTGATCATCTCATCAAAGCGAATGTTCCAACTCCGAGATGCTTGCACCAGTCCATAAATGGATCGCTGGAGCTTGCATACTTTGTTAGCGTTCCGAGGTTCGACAAAACCTTCCGGCTGCATCATATACAGTTCTTCCTTAAGATGCCCGTTAAGGAATGCTGTTTTGACGTCCATCTGCCATATCTCATAATCATAGTATGCGGCAATTGCTAACATGATTCGGACGGACTTTAGCTTCGCTACGGGAGAGAATGTCTCGTCGTAGTCAATCCCTTGAACCTGTCGATAACCCTTAGCGACAAGTCGAGCTTTATAGATGGTAACATTACCATCCGCGTCCGTCTTCTTCTTAAAGATCCATTTGTTTTCTATCGCTCGCCGATCATCGGGCAAGTCTGTCAAAGTCCATACTTTGTTTTCATACATGGATTCTATCTCGGATTTCATGGCTTCAAGCCATTTGTTGGAATCCGGGCCCGCCATTGCTTCTTCATAGTTCGAAGGTTCATTGTTGTCTAACAACATGATTTCCAGGACAGGGTTGCCGTACCACTCTGGTGCGGAACGTGTCCTTGTTGACCTACGAAGTTCAGCAGTAACTTGATCCGAAGTACCTTGATCATTATCATGGTTTTCCTCTTCAGTTGGTGTGGGCATCACAGGAATGGTTTCCTGTGCTGCGTCACTATCCCGCTCAAGAGGTAGTACTTCATCGAGTTCTACTTTCCTCCCACTTACTTCTTTCAAGAGAAACTCTTTTTCCAGAAAGCATCCGTTCTTGGCAACAAAGATCTTGCCTTCGGATCTTAAGTAGAAGGTATACCCTATAGTTTCCTTAGGGTATCCTATGAATACGCATTTTTCCGACTTGGGTTCGAGCTTTTCAGGTTGAAGTTTCTTGACATAAGCTTCGCATCCCCAAACTTTTAGAAACGACAGCTTAGGTTTCTTTCCAAACCATAATTCATACGGTGTCGTCTCAACGGATTTAGACGGTGCCCTATTTAAAGTGAATGTAGCTGTCTCTAGAGCGTATCCCCAAAATGATAGCGGTAAATCGGTAAGAGACATCATAGACCGCACCATATCCAATAGAGTGCGATTACGACGTTCGGACACACCGTTTCGTTGAGGTGTTCCAGGCGGCGTGAGCTGTGAAACGATTCCACATTTCTTTAAGTGTGTACCAAATTCGTGACTTAAGTATTCTCCTCCACGATCTGATCGTAAGAATTTTATCTTTCGGTCACGTTGATTCTCCACCTCATTCTGAAATTCCTTGAACTTTTCAAAGGTCTCAGACTTGTGTTTCATTAAGTAGACATACCCATATCTACTCAAGTCATCTGTGAGAGTGAGAACATAACGATATCCTCCACGAGCCTCAACGCTCATTGGACCACACACATCGGTATGTATGATTTCCAACAAGTTGGTTGCTCGCTCCATTGTTCCGGAGAACGGAGTCTTGGTCATTTTGCCTAAGAGGCATGGTTCGCACGTGTCAAACGATTCATAATCAAGAGACTCTAAAAGTCCATCGGCATGGAGCTTCTTCATGCGCTTGACACCAATGTGACCAAGGCGGCAGTGCCACAAGTATGTGGGACTATCGTTATTAACTTTAAATCTTTTGGCATCTACACTATGAACATGTGTAATATTACGCTCGAGATTCATTAAGAATAAACCATTGACCATCGGAGCATGACCATAAAACATATCTCTCATATAAATCGAACAACCATTATTCTCAGACTTAAATGAGTAGCCATCTCGTATTAAACGAGATCCAGATATAATGTTCATGCTCAAACTTGGCACTAAATAACAATTATTGAGGTTTAAAACTAATCCCGTAGGTAAATGTAGAGGCAGCGTGCCGACGGCGATCACATCGACTCTGGAACCATTCCCGACGCGCATCGTCACCTCGTCCTTTGCCAGTCTCCGTTTATTCCGCAGCTCCTGCTGTGAGTTACAAATATGAGCAACGGCACCGGTATCAAATACCCAGGAGTTACTATGATTACTGGTAAGGTACACATCAATCACATGTATATCAAATATACCTTTGGTGTTGCCGGCCTTCTTATCCGCTAAGTATTTGGGGCAGTTCCGCTTCCAGTGACCCTTCCCCTTGCAATAAAAGCACTCAGTCTCAGGCTTGGGTCCATTCTTCGACTTCTTCCCGGTAACTGGCTTACCAGGCGCGGCAACATCTTTGCCGTCCTTCTTGAAGTTCTTCTTACCCTTGCCCTTCTTGAACTTAGTGGTCTTATTGACCATCAACACTTGATGTTCTTTCTTGATTTCAGCCTCTGCTGACTTCAGCATCGAGAACACTTCAGGAATGGTCTTTTCCATTCCCTGCATGTTGTAGTTCATCACAAAGCTCTTGTAGCTTGGTGGGAGCGACTGGAGGATTCTGTCAATGACCGCCTCATCCGGGAGGTTAATGTTCAGCTGGGTCATACGGTTGTGCAACCCAGACATCTTCAGGATGTGCTCACTGACAGAACTGTTTTCCTCCATCTTACAACTGTAGAACTTGTCGGAGACATCATATCTCTCGACCCGGGCATGAGCTTGGAAAACTAGTTTCAGCTCTTCGAACATCTCATATGCTCCGTGATGCTCAAAACGCTTTTGGAGCCCCGGTTCTAAGCTGTAAAGCATGCCGCACTGAACGAGGGAGTAATCATCAGCGCGAGACTGCCAAGCATTCATAATGTCTTGGTTCTCTGGGACGGGAGCGTCACCTAGCGGTCCTTCTAGGACATATTGTTTCCTGGCAGCTATGAGGATGATCCTCAGGTTCCGGACCCAGTCCGTATAGTTGCTGCCATCATCTTTCAGCTTGGTTTTCTCTAGGAACGCGTTGAAGTTCATGTTGACATTAGCGTTGGCCATTGATCTACAAGACATATTTGCAAAGGTTTTAGAATAAGTTCATGATAATAAAGTTCTAATCAAATTATGAACTCCCACTTAGATTAGACATCCCTTTAGTCATCTAAGTGTTACACGATCCGAGTCGACTAGCCCGTGTCCGATCATCACGTGAGACAGACTAGTCATCGTCGGTGAACATTTTCATGTTGATCGTATCTTCCATACGACTCGTGTTCGACCTTTCGGTCTCCGTGTTCCGAGGCCATGTCCGCACATGCTAGGCTCGTCAAGTTAACCCTAAGTGTTTTCGCTGCGTAAAACTGTCTTACACCCGTTGTATGTGAACGTAAGAATCCATCACACCCGATCATCACGTGGTGCTTAGAAACGACGAACTGTAGCAACGGTGCACAGTTAGGGGAGAACACTTCTTGAAATTTTATAAGGGATCATCTTATTTACTACCGTCGTCCTAAGTAAACAAGATGCATAATACATAATAAACATCACATGCAATTATATAGTTGTGACATGATATGGCCAATATCATATAGCTCCATTGATCTTCATCTTCGGGGCTCCATGATCATCTTGTCACCGGCTTGACACCATGATCTCCATCATCATGATCTCCATCATCGTGTCTTCATGAAGTTGTCACGCCAACGACTACTTCTACTTCTATGACTAACGTTTAGCAATAAAGTAAAGTAGTTTACATGACGTTATTCAATGACACGCAGGTCATACAAAAAATAATGACAACTCCTATGGCTCCTGCCGGTTGTCATACTCATCGACATGCAAGTCGTGAATCCTATTACAAAGAACATGATCTCATACATCACAATTCATCATTCATCACAACTTCTGGCCATATCACATCACATGATCAATCGCTGCAAAAACAAGTTAGACGTCCTCTAATTGTTGTTGCATCTTTTACATGGCTGCAATTGGGTTCTAGCAAGAACGTTTTCTTATCTACGAATCACCACAACGTGATTTTGTCAACTTCTATTTACCCTTCATAAGGGCCCTGTTCATCGATTCCGCTCCAACTAAGGTGGGAGAGACAGACACCCGCCAGCCACCTTATGCAACTAGTGCATGTCAATCGGTGGAACCGGTCTCACGTAAGCGTACGTGTAAGGTTGGTCCGGGCCGCTTCATCCCACAATACCGTTGAGCAAGAAAAGACTAGTAGAGGCAAGTAAGATGACAAAATCCACGCCCACAACAAAGTTGTGTTCTACTCGTGCAAAGAGAACTACGCATAGACCTAGCTCATGATGCCACTGTTGGGGAACGTTGCAGAAAATTAAAATTTTTCCTACGGTTTCACCAAGATCCATCTATGAGTTCATCTAAGCAACGAGTCTAGGGAGAGAGTTTGCATCTACATACCACTTGTAGATCGCGTGCGGAAGCTTGCAAGGTGATGATGTAGTCGTACTCGACGTGATCCAAATCACCGATGACCAGCGCCGAACGGACGGCACCTCCGCGTTCAACACACGTACGGAACAGCCACGTCTCCTCTTCTTGATCCAGCAAGGGAGGGAGGAGAGGTTGAGGGAGATGGCACCAGCAGCAGCACGACGGCGTGGTGTTGATGGAGCTGCAGTACTCCGGCAGAGCTTCGCTAAGCACTATGGAGGTAGAGGAGGTGTTGGGGAGGGAGAAGGAGGCAACCAAAGGCCGAGACGTTCAGGTATGAAGTCCCTCCTCTCCCCCACTATATATAGGGGTGCCAAGGGGGGGTGGCCGGCCCTAGGAGATCCAATCTCCTAGGGGGTGCGGCGGCCAAGGGGGTTTTCCCTCCCCCCAAGGCACCTAGGAGGTGCCTTACCCTCCTAGGACTCTTGCCCCCCTTAAACCCTAGGCGCATGGGCCTATGTGGGGCTGGTGCCCTTGGCCCATTAGGCCAAGGCGCACCCCCACAGCCCATGTGGCCCCCCGGGACAGGTGGACCCACCCGGTGGACCCCCGGGACCCTTCCGGTGGTCCCGGTACAATACCGATAACCCCGAAACTTGTCCCGATGCCCGAAACAGGACTTCCCATATATAAATCTTTACCTCCGGACCATTCCGGAACTCCTCGTGACGTCCGGGATCTCATCCGGGACTCCGAACAACATTCGGGTTACTGCATATACATATCCCTACAACCCTAGCGTAACCGAACCTTAAGTGTGTAGACCCTACGGGTTCGGGAGACATGCAGACATGACCGAGACGCTCTCAGTCAATAACCATCAGCGGGATCTGGATACCCATGATGGCTCCCACATGCTCCTCGATGTTGTCATCGGATGAACCACTATGTCGAGGATTCGATCAAACCCTGTATGCAATTCCCTTTGTCAATCGGTACGTTACTTGCCCGAGACTCGATCGTCGGTATCCCAATACCTTGTTCAGTCTCGTTACCGGCAAGTCACTTTACTCGTACCGTAATGCATGATCCCGTGTCCAACACCTTGGTCACATTGAGCTCATTATGATGATGCATTACCGAGTGGGCCCAGAGATACCTCTCCGTCATATGGAGTGACAAATCCCAGTCTCGATCCGTGTCAACCCAACAGCTACTTTCGGAGATACCTGTAATGCACCTTTGTAGTCACCCAGTTACGTTGTGACGTTTGGTACACCCAAGGCACTCTTACGGTATCCGGGAGTTACACGATCTCATGGTCGTAGGAAGAGATACTTGACACTTGCAAAGCTCTAGCAAAACGAACTACACGATCTTTTATGCTATGCTTAGAATTGGGTCTTGTCCATCACATCATTCTCCTAATGATGTGATCCCGTTATCAACGACATCCAATGTCCATAGTCAGGAAACCATGACTATCTGTTGATCACAACGAGCTGGTCAACTAGAGGCTTACCAGGGACATAGTGTGGTCTAAGTATTCACACGTGTATTACGATTTCCGGATAATACAGTTATAGCATGAATACAAGACAATTATCATGAACATTGAAATATAATAATACTTTTATTATTGCCTCTAGGGCATATTTCCAACAGGATCATCTTATTTACTACCGTCGTTCTAAGCAAATAAGATGCATAAACATGATAAACATCACATGCAATCAAATAGTGACATGATATGGCCAATATCATTTTGCTCCTTTTGATATCCATCTTCGGGGCTCCATGATCATCATCATCACCGGCATGACACCATGATCTCCATCATCATGATCTCCATCATCGTGTCTCCATGAAGTTGTCTTGCCAACTATTACTTCTACTACTATGGCTAACGGTTAGCAATAAAGTAAAGTAATTACATGGCATTGTTCAATGACACGCAGGTCATACAATAAATTAAGACAACTCCTATGGCTCCTGCCGGTTGTCATACTCATCGACATGCAAGTCGTGATTCCTATTACAAGAACATGATCAATCTCATACATCACATATCATTCATCACATTCTTTTTGGCCATATCACATCACATAGCATACCCTGCAAAAACAAGTTAGACGTCCTCTAATTGTTGTTTGCATGTTTTATGTGGCTGCTATGGGTTTCTAGCAAGAACGTTTCTTACCTACGCAAAAGCCACAACATGATATACCAATTGCTATTTACCCTTCATAAGGACCCTTTTCATCGAACCTGATCCGACTAAAGTGGGAGAGACTGGCACCCGCTAGCCACCTTATGCAACAAGTGCATGTCAGTCGGTGGAACCTGTCTCACGTAAGTGTATATGTAAGGTCGGTCCGGGCGGCTTCATCCCACAATACCGTTGAAAAAAGATAGGACTAGTAACGGTAAGCATATTGAACAAAATCAACGCCCACAACAACTTGTGTTCTACTCGTGCATAGAATCTACGCAATAGACCTAGCTCATGATGCCACTGTTGGGGAACGTAGCAGAAATTCAAAATGTTCCTACGAGTCACCAAGATCTATCTATGGAGAGACTAGCAACAAGAGAGAGGAGTGCATCTACATACCCTTGTAGATCGCGAGCGGAAGCGTTCAAGAGAACGGGGTTGAGGGAGTCGTACTCGTCCTGATCCAAATCACCGAAGATCCTAGTGCCGAATGGACGGCACCTCCGCATTCAACACACGTGCAGCCCGGTGATGTCTCTCGTGCCTTGATCCAGCAAGGAGAGAGGGAGAGGTTGGGGAAGACTCCATCCAGCAGCAGCACAACGGCGTGGTGGTGATGGAGGAGCGTGGCACTCCAGCAGGGCTTCGCCAAGCACCGCAAGAGACGAGGAGGGAGAGAGGTAGAGTTGCGCCTTGGGAGAGTTCATCTCGTATGTTTTGCAGCCCCCGATACCTCAAGTATATATAGGGGAAGGGGAGGGGCTGTGCCCCTATCTAGGGTTCCCTCCCTAGGGGTGGTGGCAGCCCCCAAAACCCATCTAGGGTGCAGCCAAGCGGGAGGAAGAGAGGGGGGCGCCCTAGGGTGGGCCTTAAGGCCCATCTGGACCTAGGGTTTTGCCCCCTCCCGCTCTTCCTGCGCCTTGGGCCTTGGTGGGGGGCGCACCAGCCCACCTGGGGCTGGTCCCCTCTCACACTTGGCCTACGCAGCCCTCTGGGGCCGGTGGCCCCACCTGGTGGACCCCCGGGACCCTCCCGGTGGTCCCGGTACGTTACCGATAGCACCCGAAACCTTTCCGGTGACCAAAACAAGACTTCCCATATATATAAATCTTTACCTCCGGACCATTCCGGAACTCCTCGTGGCGTTTGGGATCTCATCCGGGACTCCAAACAACATTTGGTAACCACGCATATCTATTCCCTATAACCCAAGCGTCATTGAACCTTAAGTGTGTAGACCCTACGGGTTCGAGAACCATGCAGACATGACCGAGACAACTCTTCGGCCAATAACCAACAGCAGGATCTGGATACCCATGTTGGCTCCCACAAGTTCCACGATGATCTCATCGGATGAACCACGATGTCAAGGATTCAATCAATCCCGTATACAATTCCCTTTGTCTGGCGGTATAGTACTTGCCCAAGATTCGATCGTCGGTATGCCGATACCTTGTTCAATCTCGTTACCGGCAAGTCTCTTTACTCGTTCCATAACACATCATCCCGCGATCAACTCCTTGATCACATTGTGCACATTATGATGATGTCCAACCGAGTGGGCCCAAAGATACCTCTCCGTCACACGGAGTGACAAATCCCAGTCTCGATTCATGCCAACCCAACAGACACTTTTGGAGATACCCGTAGTGCACCTTTATAGCCACCCAGTTACGTTGTGACGTTTGGTACACCCAAAAGCATTCCTACGGTATCCGGGAGTTGCACAATCTCATGGTCTAAGGAAAAGATACTTGACATTTAGAAACGCTTTAGCATACGAACTACATGATCTTGTGCTAGGCTTAGGATTGGGTCTTGTCCATCAAATCATTCTCCTAATGATGTGATCCCGTTATCAATGACATCCAATGTCCATGGTCAGGAAACCATGACCATCTGTTGATCAACGAGCTAGTCAACTAGGGGCTCAGTAGGGACATGTTGTGGTCTATGTATTCACACATGTATTGCGGTTTCCGGTCAATACAATTATAGCATGAATAATAGACAATTATCATGAACAAGGAAATACAATAATAACCATTTTATTATTGCCTCTAGGGCATATTTCCAACAGCATGCTCAAGCTGGAGCTCCTCAAATCCCTCCATTATTTCGTCCACCATCACAATAGCATAGCCTTGTGGAATTGGACGACAGTGAAAAGTTGCTCCAGGTGAAGAAGGGTACACAGAGCCGACAGCCACCTTGACTTTGAGCTGAAGCCATTGCGTCATAAGGTGGCACTGGTGTGAATCCATGATAAAATTCACGGGGTAGCTAGGACCGGTTAAGTCAGGTTGCTGAACGAGCTCGGTGGAAGCCACATTGCTTCTCCGCTGAGATGGCGGGTGTCGGTGTCAAAACCGGCGGATCTCGGGTAGGGGGTCCCGAACTATGCGTCTAGGCGGATGGTAACTGGAGACAAGGGACACGATGTTTTACCCAGGTTCGGGCCCTCTTGATGGAGGTAAAACCCTACGTCCTGCTTGATTAATATTGATGATGTGTGTTACAAGAGTAGATCTACCACGAGATCAAGGAGGCTAAACCCTAGAAGCTAGCCTATGGTATGATTGTTGTATATTATATATCTATCGACTAGCCTGGCCCTGGTTTATATAATGCACCAGAGGCCTAGGATAACAAGAGTCCTAGCCGAATACGCCGGTGGGGGAGGAGTCATTGTCTTGATCACCAAGTCTTGTGGAATCTTCCTTGTATGCGGCACCTGTCCGGACTGGCCCATGAGTATGTGGCCCTGGGGGTCCTCGGCCCAATCTAATCGATTGGGGGACGACGTGGTGAGTACCCCCTAGTCCAGGACACCGTCAGTAGCCCCCTGAACCGGTCTTCAAGTTAGGGACGCTCCTTGATTCTTCTAAACTGTTCTTCATCTTTAGTTGCCGGTCTTGAAAACTGGTTCAACAAATCTTCTCATCTTCGATCTTGAGGATCGCCGAAATGCATTCGGTGATTTTATACGCCGGGTATCCGAGGAGCCCCTTTAAGTTTCCGGCCTTTATCAATGCCTTGTTATTTTTATGCCACACCTCGGGTTTGAAGTTATTCCCGGGCGGCAGCGTCCTCTTTCGTCCGAGCTCCAACGCCGAACTGCATTCGAGGTATCTTTTGCAGCCGAGCACCAACGCCGGACCGCTTCCCAGCTCTAACGCCGGAATGTATCCGAGCTCCAACGCCGGACTGTATCCGAGCTCCAACACCGGACTATGTGTCCAAGCTCCAACGCCGGACTATGTATCCGAGCTCCAACGCCGGACTATGTATCTGAGCTCCAACGCCGGACTGCTTCCCAGCTCTAACGCCGGAATGTATCCGAGCTCCAACGCCGGACTGTATCTGAGGTGTCGTAAATCACCTTGGTTCAAAGAAGTTTGAAGGAGTTTAGCCGAGCTTAATGCCGGAAATGCCCTCTAAGGAGCCAGCCACTTGCATCCGAACTATATGCCAAATTGCTTCCGAGGTGGCGCACCACCCCGAACGTGGGCTGATTTTTGGTCAATATTTTTTATTGATGCAATTTATTCTCTGACGAGATATATAGCCAGTAGCCCTCAAGGTGTGTATCGGTCTAAAACCCGAGATGCACCTGAAGGATGACATAAGACCGCTGATCCCAGTAACCGCTGACTCAGGTTGATTTGCAAAATCGGCCTGAGGATCAAGTCCTAGCTCGGCAGAATACTTCGGGACGCAAAAAGCGGCGTGCTCAGACCTCGAGACTCAGGTTGGGTGCGGCCGACCAACCTGAGGATCAAAATCTTCTCGGAAACTGTATTGCACTTAAAATTTTCTGCATAGAACAAGCAATGCAGTAGCCCTCGAGACACTGGTCGGGAGGCAACACTAGATCAGGGGATCGATGTGCCCCTTTAATATTTGTAAATAATAAGCCCGAAGCCCAGTAGCCCCCGAGCCTTAATGCGGGCACGGGAGGCCGAATTAAGGGTCGATATCCATAGTAAAATCACAAATTATGTGTAATGACTCTATGTATCCAAGTACTTTACGTCATTAATGCTCGGATCCGCATTGTACAAAACTTTGTTGACCGACCATCGGCTTCCACCTCCTCGGCCAATAGCCGAGGAGTGTTTGTCCTACTTTATAAAGCCTTTATGAGGGCAAAGATTTACGACAAACAAGGCAATCTGGGCATACGGTTTTATAAACAAAGGTACGCAGAGAGATATGTTATATTACTGTTTAACAGAAGAAATGTCTTCCAAAGAAAATAGTCTTGCTATCGGTTCCTTTCTTTGGGTTGTCATGCTAAGCATGATCATGAAACCTCAGCTCCAATGTAAGAGCAAAAGATCGAGGATTTAGTTTGGGAGGCCAGTTAATAGCCCCCGGTAGTGTTCGGCGACAGTCGAGGTCAAGCTGGAAACACTTCGGCCAATTTTATGAATGGCCCATCATTTAATATAGTCATCGGATCGCTGACCAGTTTACACCTATTGTGACAGTCAGTTTTCGGCTTTCTCCACTGAGGTGCTTGACCATGCAAGCTGCAAGCACAATCGTAGTGGTTCTCCCTTTGCACACCTAGCCGAACAAAGCAGAATGTAGGAGGCAAGCGCGGGAGTCGGGCAACCCAACTATTGACCGAAGACACAATTCGAAACTGATGCATATATAGCAATATCCGAGAATGTTTTTGCCGAATCTCTAAAGGTGTCCGGCGTTGCACTGCGAGACTTGTGCTGAAAACACACAAATAGTTAAAAGTGCCAAAAGCTTGGAAAACCAAAAAATGTCAGTAAAAACATGACGTCCGAACAAGATCAAGTGTTCGGTGCCAATCCGAAAATTGGACTTTAGAAAAAAAAGTGCTTCTGCCGTGCTTTAATTTTGCGACGACTAAGAAGAGAAACACTTAGTATGAAACGGCTCAAATAAACATAAGGGCCCCCAAGCGACTTGGGTAAAAGTTGACTATAAAATGTAAGGTGACATGTAGAATGCCTTCTAGCCGGATTGTAGATCGTTTGTCGTAGCGGACCTTTTCGCTTCAACCTCTGGACCCAATAGTCCGGAGTGTGTCCGAATACCCTCGCGGTTATAAAAACCGGGGCATGCGTGGAGACCAGGCGTAGGGGTCATTAGTGCTTTATCAGACAAGTGCCCAACTAGTTATGTTATATTATATGGTTAGTAAGAAACATCTTCCAGGGAGAATAGTTCCGTTGGGGGTTCCTTTCCCTGGGAGGCATGCCCTAAAGTGCATGTCCGGACTGCGAAAAGAGCAGAAAAACATCTGGGGGCAGGTAAATAAATAGGTAAGAAATCATCTTTTAGTTCATCGACCGAGTATTCCCTTAAGAACGCTAGCTTTCGGCTTCACCCAGTCTGAGGTACACATCCGGCTGACCCGGCAGTAACAATCGCAGAGGTGCTCCCTTTACCACCTAGCCGAACAATCGGGAACGTAGGGGTAAGCACAGGAGCCAGGCAACCCAGCTTGGCCAAAACTTAAGTCATATCGATGCATATAATGGTGAATAAAAGGTACATGCGGAAGTGTGACACATGTGTTGGGCATAAAGCCTGTATTAGTAAGCTTCTGTTAAAGAAGCCCCCA
Organism: Triticum aestivum; assembly: GCF_018294505.1. Classification (NCBI taxonomy): domain Eukaryota; kingdom Viridiplantae; phylum Streptophyta; class Magnoliopsida; order Poales; family Poaceae; genus Triticum; species Triticum aestivum. The sequence continues at coordinate 661,525,275 of NC_057795.1, forward strand.
TGTATAATGAGCACGGGTAGCGCGTCAAGTGTGTGTGAACAGAGTTTGGACAAGGAAAAATTTTTACAAGCAACTTTTTTCCAAAAAAAGTATAATGCTTGGTTGAGCCAAACACAAGTCAAAAATTTAAAACTTTGAGTATGAAGGCAACTTAGCTGGTTAATGTGTTCGGTATTGACGACGCGGTCCGAGCTTGATGCGGGACAAGGTTCCATCCCCAAAGTCGGTCCCGATGTGGCAGAGCAAGGAGCTCGGCACTCCGAAGTGGTGACATAACACGGTCAATGCAGGACGGCAGAGTGATGCCGAAGTCCCCGGCATGGGGTAATGAAGCGTTGACGAAGCCCCCCGTCCAGCCGGGGTGACATCAAAGGATATAGTCCGGCTGGATCATTTTTCTGTCCACAAAAAGTAGTCCAGACCGGGGATAATAATAATAATAGGAATTAAAAAAATGTTGCATAATAAATAATTTATGCAAAGTGAGTAATAAAAGAAATATGGCCTGGCGCCGAAGTCAATGTCGATGCAGGGCGGCGGCGTGATGCGGTAAAGGCATGGCAAGGCTTGAATTCACAGGTCAGTTCGAGTTCCGGATGCGGCGTTCGCCGGACTATGTACAGAAACTGACCGAACCACCATGCGACCGTCGTTAATGCGGCCACCATTTGATAAACATGTGTACATATGCTGGACTAACCAGAGTAACAATTCCTTGGGAAAAATTTAACCCAAACAAGCAAAAAGAAATACTAGGATTAATAGCACCTGGTTTATTTGTTGTAGCAATCCGAAGGAAGGTGATTCCCAAAATTGGGACTCGATCCGCGCACCCATGCCTGGTCGGCTAGTGACGCCGAAATGTCCGGAGTAGGTTGATGAAGAGATGGCGAAGCCCCCGGTCCAGCCAAGATGTCGAAGTAGGTCGGCGTGATGGACACCAGCTTGAAGAAGCAATAGTGCGGCCCTGCCGATGCATGTCGTGACGTGGTCGATGCCGGCTTGATGAAGCGACCGTGCGGCGATGCTGGTATGCCCGCTCTGTGTAATCCGTGGGGCGGCGATGTTGATGATGATTTATCCTTCGCAATGCCGGACTCTTGTTCGGCTTGCCGAGATGATGATCCGAAGATGTTGGGCTCGGCTCAACAAAGTGACGACGTGTCTAGCGCAGGTCGGCAGCCGTGGAGTAATATTGCAGGACTGGTTTGACACCAGCATGATGTTGAAGATCATGTTCAAAAGATCTTAGAGTTAGTGGGATGTGTTCGGAAACAAAACACAATACCCCATACAAAACTTCCTTCAAAAAGGATGTCCGAAATCCCGTTCATAAAAAAGACGAACTCGGGTCGGATTCGTTTTCGCGCAGAAAACAGATCCGAAAAGTGATGCACTAATCGGAAGGTTCCCGGAGTTTGGACGGTCGGATCGAGCTGAAATTTTGAGGGGTGGTAGATATAGGAATTCCGCAGCCGATCAACGGTTGGATCTTCCAAAGGAAGTCCGAGCTATAAGCTGGACACCACGCCCTAAACTCGTCTGGATTCTCGTCCAGATTCAATGCGGCTCCGGTATATCGAAGATTGCCAGAGATTCCTTCATCGGAACTCGACGAAATTTTCCAGGATTTGTTGTAGACTCAATTCCGCATAATTCCACCGAAGCAAGCGTCAAAGCGAGGCTCGAGAAGGCGGTGACGGCGGATGCAAGTTTGCTGTCCAGAAAAACAGCACGGTCGCCCGAGGGCAATGTTGACGTTGAGCCCCCGGGCTCCCTGGATGATTCCTCCATGATCTTGACAGAGATCGGAGTTGATGTTGATGAAGGCCCTCCTCCAAACATGACGATCGGAGGTAGGGCGCAGTCCTTGGTCGAACCAAGATGACCAGTCGAGCTGGTGACGGAGATGCCGAAGTCGCAGTTGATCTGCAGGCGAGCCATCGACCTTTTGCCGAACACACAGTGGAACTCTCAATGAAAGCACCAATGTCGGTGTCAAAACCGGCGGATCTCGGGTAGGGGGTCCCGAACTATGCGTCTAGGCGAATGGTAACAAGAGACAAGGGACACGATGTTTTACCCAGGTTCGGGCCCTCTTGATGGAGGTAAAACCCTACGTCCTGCTTGATTAATATTGATGATGTGTGTTACAAGAGTAGATCTACCACGAGATCAAGGAGGCTAAACACTAGAAGCTAGCCTATGCTATGATTGTTGTATATTGTATATCTATCGACTAGCCTGGCCCTGGTTTATATAATGCACCAGAGGCCTAGGATAACAAGAGTCCTAGCCGAATACGCTGGTGGGGGAGGAGTCCTTGTCTTGATCACCAAGTCTTGTGGAATCTTCCTTGTACGCGGCACCTGTCCGGACTGGCCCATGAGTATGCGGCCCTGGGGGTCCTCGACCCAATCTAACCGATTGGGGGACGATGTGGTGAGTACTCCCTAGTCCAGGACACCGTCAGTGGGGTAGCTTCTGGGGTAGCTTCTTGAGCAGGATCTCACAGCTGCTGGTTCTCAACATCTTGTCGTTCCTCTAGCTTCTGCCTTAAGCTCCTGCAGTTCACTCTGCTCCACTTTCCTCCTCCTCTCTTGGGTTTTGTAACCGCCCGTGTCGGGAAACCCAACCTTCCACGCAACGGAGCCTGGCGTGCCTCGAGTTCATCCAGGGGGCTGAGGATTTCCGAGGGCCCTTGTGAGCTCTTCGTTCTCTCTATCGAGAATGAACTTCCCTTCCCGCACTTCCTTGATTGCTTTCTAAAGCTTCGTGACGGGTGTTTTAAGTTGCTCGTCCGTCCAGCAACACTTCCCTATTTCAGGGTCCAAAGTTCGCCCAACCCTGAAGAACCAAATCCTTGAACGGTCTGGCCGGTGCAATGTCTCTGGTTCGACCCCTTTAGCAATCAGGTCCTGCTCAGCCTTGTCCCACAACGGTCGGGCTTTGAGGTAGCCACCTGACCCCGTGTGATGGTCATGCTCCTTAGTTGTAGCATTTATTTTGTTAAACGCTGACATCTTCTTACTCCTCTCCGATGTCTTGTTGGCCACAAATGAGGGCCAGTGATATCTTATCTTCTCAAATCGCCCGGTGAATTCTGGAGTCTTCCCTTTGTCGACATACGTTGCTTTCAACTCATTCTTCCACCTCCTGAATAGATCTGCCATCTTCTTGAGAGCACAGGACTTGATCAATGGCTCTATAACTGGATTCTCCGGATACTCCTCTTCCGGTAGGGTGAAATTTACCTTTAGCGCTTTCCAAATATCATCTTTCTGTCAATCTTGGACAAAAAAATTTGAAGCTCTTCCTTCTTAGGCTGATTCCATAGCTCGATGCTGATCGGGATCATGTCCCTAACAAGAACCCCGCACTGAGTAGAAAATGATTCCTTGGTCTGGAGGGGTTTAATCGGTTGGCCATCGCGCGCGATTTCTGTGATCGTGAACCTTTCATCCGGGCCTAGCTTTTTCTTCGGGCCTCGTTTCGTTACCGAAGTTTTGCTTGATCCGGAGGGCTATAAAAGAAGAAAGAAGAGTTAATATATGTACATACAAAAACAATGGATGCATCAATTAGCTAGTCAGCACATGCTTAATTAATATATATACCTGGTCGAACTATGTTCGGTCACCGGAGCCGTCATCATGGTCTCCTTCTTGCACTGGCATTCGGTCATCGGAGCCATCATAATCATGTCCTTCCTCCTCCGTTGTCGATAACTGTAGCCTGCTTCACTCTCTCCTTCCAGACCATCGGTTTCATTGAGATACGACATGACATCACCTCTGGCTGCGATTATGTCACCCAACACCTGTTCTGCTTCCTCGTCTCGGCCGTGTGCCATAGTTTCTGCAAATATTACAACATGGCAATTATTATACAAACATGACAGATGGATATATTAGTGGCGAACGTAGACCTTTAGATTGGATCCTTCCGATCTATACTACTCTTCAGCGGCGGCGGTAGTCGTTCTGGTGCACTGGTTCTGTAGGGCCTTAGCACCACGACTTCGCTACTGTGTACTAACAAAGGTTTGCCCATCTCCAGCGAGGTAGGGGCAATGACAAATAATCTTTTGTCATACAACATTGGCACCGGGAAACTTAGTGAGCTTAAAGATGGTCAGCTTGATGAGCAATGGGACTGCTATTGTTATGCGGCATGCTACTCAAAGGTTCCAGGGTTGAGCCGTTTATTTCATGTAACTGAACAGTAATATTTCTTCTGTGCATATTCTTTTTCCTATAATTGTCGTGGATGCATGCATGTGTTTCTTCTCTGTCAGATGCACATGGGAAAACTTGCTAGTGATATTCAGTTGTGACACCTATGGCCAATTTTGCGCATGTTTGAGTTTATTTTCCACTGTGCAGAATTATGATTTCTAGAAAAATCTGCTAGCTTTTTATTGATCAATAGAGATTATTACAGAGATGCCCACACCGTTGAGGGGGAGCCCAACCAAACGTGGCGACCAAAACCAAGGTTAAACCTAGTGAGATTGTGATCATCCTCATCTGAGTGTCTATTTTTTTAAATAAAGTTGCGGCTAGAGAAGCCAACTTTTCTTGCTGTAATAATCTCCCCTATCTCGGACACCTCTCCATGTAGTACCACTAGAGCACCACTAGTAGAAAAGGGCCTATTGTCCCGGTTCATAAGGGCCTTTAGTCCCGGTTTTGGAACCGGGACTAAAGGTTCGTTACTAAAGCCTCCCCCTTTAGTCCCGGTTCTTACATGAACCGGGACTAAAGGCCGTCCATGTGGCCGCTGCCCCCGGATAGGAGAAGGCCAGCTGGGTCATTTGTTTGTAAGGAAATTTTATAATAAAAAATTGTATTTTTTTATTTTCATATTTCTGGATTATTTTAATCTCTAATCTATAATCACCCCTCATAACTGCTCAATTTAACCTCTAATCTCTAATCACCCCTCATCATTCCAAATCATCTAACTTCCCGGACGGTCACCCATCCTCTGACTACTCCAGCCTGAGCATGCTTAACTTCCGGGTTCTATTCTCCCTCGTTTCCAAGTCTGCACTTGTGGTTTTCCTGACAATATTAGATGTCAAGCCTATTAACCCTTAGGAATTTAGCTTGAGCATGAAGTCACACACTTCACTGTTTGAGTTTGAAATTATTGTTCTAAAAAACAATAATTAATTAGTAACACTAATATTTCTTGAATAAGTAGTTTGACCACAGTTTGATCATAGTTTGGCCACAGTTTGACCATAGTTTGACCACAGTTTGACCAGATTTCACCAAAATTCAAAAAAACTAAAATAATTATTTAGTAACACTAATATTTCTTGAATAAGTAGTTTGACCACAGTTTGACCACATTTGACCAAAATTCAAAAAAAACTGAAATAATTATTTAGTAACACTAATATTTCTTGAATAAGTAGTTTGAACATTGTTTGACCATAGTTTGACCAGATTTGACCAAAATTCAAAAAAACTGAAATAACTAAATAATTATTTAGTAACACTAATACTTCTAGAATAAGTAGTTTGACCATAGTTTGAACAGATTTAACAAAAATTCAAAAAGAACTGAAATTTGAGCATTACTTTTTTTCCCTTTTAGAATTTGAGGATTCTAAAAATTTGCAAACAGGCCGTAGGCGGTCAAAATCAGATGTGGATTTTTGTGCTGAATTTTTTGATATATTATATGTTTTTTCTGACATTGTATGCAAAAGTTATAGCCGTTTTACATTTTCCCTACACTTTTTGCAAAACATGTCCAAATTTAAGTTTTTAAATTTTCCTAACTAGTAGATGTAGTAACATAACTACATCTCGAAGAATTTTAATTTTTGAAGTTTCTGTCATTTTCTTTTGCTTTTTACAAAACTGAAAAGGCGATCCACCGGGGAGGGGGGGTGGTAGAGTTTGAAAATGGGACCTTTAGTACCGGTTCGTGCCACGAACCGTACTAATGCCTCAAACCCCATTAGTACCGGTTTGTGGCTCGAACCGGGACTAAAGGACTAAACTTTAGTACCGGTTGGTGCCACGAACCGGTACTAATGGGCATCGCACCATTTAGTCCCGGTTCGTGGCACCAACCGGGACTAAAGGTTCGGTACTAATGCATGTACAGTGCCCTAGCCGCTCGAACCGGGACTAATGCTCACATTAGTACCGGTTCGTAATGCAACCGGGATTAATGCTCTTTTCTGGGCGAACCAAAGCCCTGTTTTCTACTAGTGCACCCACTAATTTAAAAAAAAAACTAGAGCAGCCACTAACGTGACTTATTCTAGCTCGAGGGTCCTAACACATCCTCCAAGTCTAGTGCAAGTTCTTTAAACAAGGGCAGACGCGGTCGTGGGTGAACGTTCTCGACATGTTCTTTGTAGATGTGGCCGAGCATACCACACCAATCCCATTATCTCTCTAACTTTACGAGGGAAATCTCACGCTTCACACCCCTCTTGATTGACACAACAAAATCTTTAGTGTTTTGTGCACATCAAGTCTAACTTGAACTTCGAAAAAAATTACCTAAAAATTAAACAATGTCGATTCAGAGGCAATAACCTCCCCCCCCCCCTCGAAGCCAAAGATTTGATCACACCACGTTAACCATCTTGTAAGTCATGGATCTGGATCCAAATGTCTAGGTAGTTCAGCTTGATTGTGGATTATTTTTTTAAACTGTCGTAAGGTGCAAGCAGAACCGAGTTTCTCGGAAGTTCCGTTTCCCTCCGAGAGTAAAATTCCCCTAATATCCAACACAAGCAAACTACATCACGAACAAATTCTCTTCCAAGACGTGGATCTTCGTGTGACTTGCCAGATCCCATGTGGTTCTCATGTTCTTAACCAGAAACTACTAAATTGCATGTCAATATGAACCCGACGATGGTTATCCAATGAAGATCCTCCTCGTTGGCGGTCCTTCTTCCTCAAAATCCACGTCGGCGAGGTCCTTCTCATGCAACCCTAGATCCTTCATCAATGGCTCTAGGTTGTCCTGCCCCACCATGCCTGAAGTCGTGCCCTTATCACCAGATGCCATCGAAATCAGAAGAGAGAAGTGCATATTTTCAGGCCCCAACTCTTGCCTAGTCTAATTTACAACCCCCAACTCCAATACCGTCTACATTACAACCCCAAACTCTTACAGCCGGCCGGGATTCAACCCTCTATTTCAGTTGACCAGTTTGACCTAGTTGATCGGGTTTGACCTGTTGACCATTGAGTCGGCATGTCCAGTCTGCAAGCCAGGTCAGAAAAAAATCAACATTTTCAGAAAAAGTTGGGAAATTTTCTGTAAAATAAAATTTGGAAAAAAGTAAATCAACAAAATTAAATAAAATCAAAAATCATGTAAACTAAAAACATCCGTCAGATCAGCAAAGTTCAAAATTTTGGAAAAAACTAAGGTTGTTTTCTGGAAATTCTAATTTTTTTCAAAATTCTGGAAAATAAAAAACAAATTCAGAAATATTTTCTAAAAAATATGAGAAAAAAAGTTCAAAATTCTGAAATTTGAAAAATGAAAAACTTTTCCAGATCCTTAGTATTGTTTTCTTGATTTTACGGCATTTTTAATTTTTATATGTTTAGATTTTAAATTGTTTTTATTTTTCACATTCCTTAGTTTTCATAAAAAGTATATTTTTCACACTGGATGCTCAACGGGTCAAAACCAGTCAATGGGGGAGTGGAGGGTTGAATCCTGGTCAGTTTGGAGAGTTCGAGGTTGTAATGTAGATGGTATTGGAGTTAGGTGTTATAAATTAGACCAGGGTAAGAGCTGGTGGTTGAAATTTGCACTTCTCTCAAACCAGAAGGAGCCAATCTAGGAAAGGCCAAGCCCTGCTAAAACCTCTATATCCCGGATCCCCGCAATCATTCACCAAGGCCAGGTGCTGGTGCGAGACCACCCCGTAGTCAGCCTGAGTAGAACTGGCGGAGGGAGAAGCTGAAGGAGGAGGAAGATACACTCGAAACACGTCGGCACGGGAAGCAAAAACCTAGCTTGTAGGAAGTTGAGAATCACCTTTTCTTTAGGGGTAGTTGAGCTTCACGTACATGGTTGGCCCGTGCAGAATTACTTTTTCTTGAGCAACCGCAGTGCAGAATTAGTTTTTTTTTTTTGACGGGGCCCTGTGCAGAATTAGTAGATTGGCACAGAGGGAAAGAATGGCCCATCAGTCCATCACTGCCCATAATATAAGCGGCCCAAGCTCCAAACCAATCCGTGAAGGCAGGCACACTCCAGTTTTGATGATTCCGTTTGCAAGTTTTAGGTCACGACGACTGCCGCCGCCTGCTCCACTACCGTATCGATCCCTCCTCTCCACACCGTCCACCGTACCGGGTCAGCTCCTACCGCCCACCTTCCGACTGCCGTCTCCCCACCCGCGCCGCCCGTTCGTCGGCGACCGTGTCCACGACGAAGTCGTCTCTGCCAATCGCGGGATCCCTCCTCTGTCTGTGGTTCACGGAATCGCAGTTGACGCTACAGCAGACTGCATATACAACACGAGCACAGGCAAGTGAGCATAACTCAATCTAGGCCTGGCCTCATCGATTTGGTTTCCGCACCAGAGATCAATTTAACCATATACATATTACGGAATCTAGCTCCACTAGTATGTTTTGCATACTACATATAGACCGCATCTTAGTTCTGCTAGTATACTGCTTTTGCTAAAAATAAAAACTGATCAATTCATTGGATTCCATTATAAATTATGTGTTTCCATGTCCAAAGAATGGTTTCTTTTGGGGTTGACTTTGTAAAATTTTCCTTTCAGCAATATGCCAAAAAAGAGGAAGCATAAGAAGGTGATCACTGCAGCTAGCCTACCCGATGATCTAGTGGTGGAAATCCTCTCTCGGGTGCCCGTTCAAATCCTTTTGCCGCTTCAAATGTGTCTGCAAGGCCTGGCTTGCCTTCTCAGCTGATCCTCACTATCATCACAAGTTGCCAAAAATTCCCACTGCTCTTTTGTACACAGGCCACGACAGGGATCATGATATCAACCTGTCCTCAAACGGCGAGAAAATTGATGGAGCTCTTTCATTCATGCCGCGGTACAAGCAATTACAATTCGTGGACTGTTGCAATGGCCTAGTCCTTTGTCAGTACTGGAACGACTATAAAACTACCTCTTCAAATACTTGCCGCCTCATTGTGTGCAACCCGTCAACACGAAAGTGGAAGAGGCTTCCTGCTCCTCCCACTCACGATCACCCATCTGTTCACCCAAATGACTCCTGCTTTTGCTATACAACTTTCTTGGCCTACGATCCATCTTGGTCGGCACAGTTCTATGTCTTCAGATTTCAGCAGAAGTTCGATAGAAGTCGGTCACTAGGTATCCGCCAACTTGAGGTGTTCTCGCCTAGCCTATCCACCTGGTTTGTGGATGATTCACAAGGTTGGGATCGTGATGCATGGGGTTGGAATTCCGTCATACTCGCTGGTAAATCACACTATTTTATGAGTGGGGTGTTATATTTGCAGACCAAGAGTCATAATATTCTTGTGGTTGAAGGCTTGGAAGCAATGAGTCATCGCATGCCATTGCCACCCTATCATTTTACTATCATGCTACCACATCACCACCGCGGTCTCAAGGTTGGATGCTTTGGCCAATCATCGGGGCTCTTGCAGTGTGCATTCCAAGAGGAGGGCGGCCGTACAATTACAGTTTTCAGTCTTGATTCTTATCGGCCTTGCAAGTGGTCTCTGAAGCATCGTCTTTGTATGTGAGATGCACTTGGAAGGGATGATTTTATTCGCAGTGGAGATTCATGGACCTTGTTTTGTGATTATAGGATCGTCGCTCTTGATTTGGAGAAAGGGGTTCTTCTCCTCGTCGATGACAATCTAATGAAGCTTTTGTCGTACACAATCAAGACTGGGAAACTTAGCGGGATAAAAAATGGTAAGCTCAGCATGCCCTATGAGCAATACTATTATTATGTGGCATGCTACTCGAAGCTACCCAGGATGAGACGTTTATGTGGTGAACTGAGTAGCAAGTAGCAACATCACCTCTTCTGTGCACTTTGTTTGCTGCACCATTTTCTTTCTGTCATTGATGTGGCTGCATATGCCTATGTTTCTCCTCTGTTGGACATGCACAAGAAACTTGTTAATCAACCAACAGCAGAACTATGTTTTTACCTAGAATATTAATGCAGCAGCACGAGTTCATTGAAAGTACAGACATGCTCGATTGCTTTGAGTTGACTCGATCGATGGACAACAGCTACTATATCAGTTACCTGCAAGTACTTCTATCATTTTCTTTGGGAGAAGTCTTATGCCGTCAGACCAAAAAAAAAAATCTGACAGTTGAAAATTCATAGATAGAAGAAACACGAGCTTGTTAATTAGTATACATCTCCTTCGTTCAGTCTGGATGTGTATTGGCCTTGCCATTAGTCTCAGAAGTAGTAGGGAGGGATGATTTTCTTTGCAGTGGAGAGTCCTTGCCCTCGTTGTGTGATCATCATCTCATCGGTCTTGATTTGGAGAGAGGGGTTCTTCTCCTTGTCCATAACATGTAATGAAGCTTTTGTCATACAACATCAACACTTAGTGGGATAAGAAAATGGTCAGATCAACATGCCCTGTGGGTATTACTATTCATACATGGCATGCTACTCAAAGCTCCCAGGCTGAGCCATTTTTGTGATGAACTGTGTAGCAGCATATTTTGTGTGCACTTTGTTTGTTGCACCCTTTTTATTTTTTGCCATTGATGTGGCTACATATCTCTGTTTTGGCGGATTTATTAATTAATTATTCAGGTTCACTCCCAGTTTAGGTAAAAAAAATTGGGTTTGTAACATCAAAGGGAAAACAGATATGAGGAATGGCGTGAGATCAATTGCCTACAAAAAATCAGATTAAGCAAACCAGCTCCTGTTGTCGTTGTTAAGCTTGCTCGCGGTCGCTTTGAGAGTTTGAGTTTGACTCGATTGATGCACAACAGCTACTTTATCGCTCACCTGCAACTACTTCCACCATTTTCTTTTGACGAGGAAGCGAACCGTCGTTAGACTAACAAGTGTTTGTCTGTTAAAAAATCAGAGATAGATAAAACACAAGAGCACATTAATTAAAACACATCTCCTCTGTTTCAAGTACGTTACTTAAAACACAAGAGCACGTTAATTAAAACACAAGAGCTCTCGGTACTATCTATTTCAAGTAACCATCAGAGAGCTCCGGCTATGACAAGGAACATAAATGAAGCAAAATGGTCTAACCCCGATCCTCGATTTATTAAACTTAATGTGGATGCAGCATTCTATCCTGATGAAGGTGTAAGGGCTACATCAGCTATTATACGTGATGATAGAGGTAATTTTATTGGAGCTCAATGCAAATTCATTCCTTTTGTAGCGGATATAATTACTATTGAAGCTTTGGCCATGCGAGATGGCCTTGTGTTTGCGAACGTCCTCGGATGTAATCGAGTGGAAGCGGAATCAAATTCTTTGCAGGTCATCAATTTTTGCAATGGTCAAACAACTTGGTGGGACGCTGCAGCGGCCATTTTCGCAGAATGTATAGACATTAGTAATTCGATTGGGAAGGTCATTTTTAAGCACTGTTATCGATCTTGTAATCAAGCAGCTCATGTGCTAGCTCATTTTTGTTATTGTAATAAGATTTCTTTTAGCTGGTTGGACGAGCCTCCTGACATTGTTGTCAGCAAGCTCGTAGACGATGTAAACCTATTTTAAGTTTCAATAAAACTAGCCATGATGGCCTTTCGTAAAAAAAAAACACATCTCCTCTGTGATGTGATCCAAGGGGAACATTAATCAGTAGTAACCCTCCCCCTCCTCCTCAAAAAATAAAAATAAATCAATAGTAACCCTCTTGCAACCTGCTACACACGTGTCTGTTAATTGCTACTGTTGCTACTAACAATCGTAGAGGAAGGAAAATGGTGACGCCAAGAGCTTAGCCAGGTGAAGAATCCAACTTTAACTTCATTCATCGCTTTGGCAATGGGATTTGACTAGTTTCTCCTGCTTTGCCTCGTCCATCCTTTTCAAATTAGCAAGCCTATATAAAAATTAATTACTACTCCCTCCGTCCGGAAATACTTGTCATCAAAATAAATAAAAGAGGATGTATCTAGATGTATTTTAGTTTTAGATACATACATTTTTAACCATTTTGATGACAAGTATTTTCGAACGGAGGGAGTAATTACGTATTAGCTTGTTTTATTGTGCATACCCTTGCTTTTGACACATTAGGGCCCTCTTTGATTTACAACATTTTCAAAACGCAGGAGTAGGAAAAATACATGATTTAAGTGGCATGTCCACTTGAATCCTATAGGATTTGTATAGAGTGTTTGATGCCATAGAAAAAACAACGAATTGTAAAAAGAGGTTGAAGTGGGGGCTAGAATTCCAATGAAATATAGTACACTTGATTTCATAGGAAAAATTCCTATAGGCTTCGATCCTGCGAAATAAACGACTAATGTAGGAAAATATTCTAAGGATTCTAATCCTCCAAAAGTCCTATGAAACTCCTTTGAATCAAATGAGCCCTAGTAATTGTATAACGAATCTTAATAAATGCCAATAGTAGATCCTCAAGGCGTGATGGAAGAGATCGAGAAGAGCGGACTAGACGTGGCAGGAGCGGGACACGAGCTGTGCACGAGAGCTGAACCGGACATCGTGCATGCGTGCAAGTATAAACTCGCACGTGATTCTCAAGTGCCCTGACTGTGACGTGGTCCCATGGGTCAACTTGGGCGCTCGAGCAACCCACACACACGCGGAATGCGTGAATGGCCATGCCGCGTGGATGGACACACCTGGACGAACCGCGGCTGCACCTGATGCGCCACCAAGCTTCAGTCGTGGTGATGCTGCCGATGGAGGCCGCATGCCGCGGCAAGCTGTGGGGAGAACAAGCCGGTGTAGTCGCTATTAGGTCGGGGTAGAGGCGCGCTGTAGATAAAGGATGGCGGTAGGCGATGTAATCCGATCTTAGATCGGTAAACCAAAAAAAAACATGGATCCATAGATCGGCGAGAGAGAAAAACCCCAATCAATATATTGGGAAAAGGACTTTTTAGGGCAGCCGATCAACAGGATCGGTGAACGAACTCTAGGTACGGGCGGCACGGCCCATGTTGATAATCATGGACATCGACTGCTCCAGGGACGACACAGTGCGGAAACAGCCGCAACGACTAGGGTTTTGGATCCGGATTAGACTAATACCTTGTAGAACTACACACACCAACCAGTTCACCCAAAAGCTTAAGCTATGGAAGAGGGTCGGACATTATACTTCAACATGGAAGGCATTGTTTTGAAACTTTAAGCAAACTTCGTTGAGCTGTTTGTGAGGGCCACTATCCGCAGCGATTCCCTGTACTTGATCCACACACGGTCCCTTGTACCCCCATCCGCTTTTGCATAATACATGTGGTTCTCTACCAAGCATTCGCCGGTTTCCATGAATGCGGGTTGGCTGGATCAATGTTCTGGGCCCCGGAGAATGAGCGTTGCACCTTCCATCACGCAAGTCATGGATTTGAATCCAGATGTCCAGGTAGTTCAGCTCAATTGTGGACGGTTTTGTGAAACTGTCGTAAGGTGCAAGCAGAACCGAGTTTCTCGGAAGTTCCATTTCCCTCTGAGAGTAACATTCTCCTAATCTTCAAGACAAGCAAACTACATCACGAATAAATTCTCCAAGATGTGAATCTTCACGTCACTAGCCAGATCCCATGTGGTTCTCATGTTCAGATGTTCTTAACCAGAAACTACCAAACTCCTCGTCAATATGAACCGGACGATGGTTATCCAACGAAGATCCTCCTCCACTGGCGGCCCTTCTTCCTCAAAAACAACATCGGCGAGGTCCTGCTCATGCAACCCCAAGTCCTTCATCAATGCCTCTAGGTTGTCATGCCCCGCCACGCCTGAAGTCATGTCCTTATCATTGGACGCCATCGAAAACAGAAAGAGTCCATCCAGAAAAGACCAAGGCCCGCCGAAACCTCTATATCCCAGATCCCCGTGATCATTCACCAAGGCCAGGTGGTGTTTCGAGACCGCCCGGTAGCCATCCCAAGTAGAACCAGCGGAGGGAGAAGCCGAAGGAGGAGGAAGATAAACTCAACGCGCCGGCATGAGAAGCAAAACCCTAGTTTGAGTGCAGTTGAGAATCACCTACATGGTTATTTTTATTTTCTTTTTTGAGAATTACCTACAAGGTTAGCTTTTCATAGTAATTGTTGGCACGTGCAGAATTAGTAGGTTGGCACACCGGAAAAGGATGGCCCATCAGTCCATCACAGCATATATATAGCGGTCCGAGCTCCAAACCAATCCATGAAGCCACGCTTGGTTTTGATTCCCTTTAATTTCCAAGTTTTAGGTCACGACGACTGCCGCCGCCTGCTCCGCTATCGTATCGATCCCTCCTCTCCGCCGTCGCCGTAGGCCTGTCTACCGTCCGCCGATGAAGTCATCTCTGTCAACCGCGGGATCCCTAGCCTCCTCTGATCTGTCTGTGATTCACAGAATCACAGCCGACGCTACTGCACACTGCATACAACACGAGCTCTGATCTAGCCTCCTCTGATCTTGCTTGCAGTTTTTTCTTTTGTATTTTTGTGTGATTTTTTGATTTTGTCCGGGCTCATCTGAGCCTGGGCGCTGAAACGCTGCTCTCATAAATAGGCAGCATCTTACTTTTTCCAGTACATGTTTTTTTAGGAACAATACACGCATGCTTTTTTGCCAATAGAATCTGATCATTTCACTGAATTCCATCCTAACTTGTTTGTTTTCACATTCAAATAATGGTTTCTTTTCTAGGCTAACCTTGTCAATTTTTCCTTCCAGTAATGTGCCATAAAAGATGGAAGTCTAAGAAGGTGATTACTGCAGCTAGTGATCTACCTGATGATCTAGTGGTGGAAATCCTCTCTCGGGTGCCATTCAAGTCTTTTTGCCGCTTCAAATGTGTCTGCAAGGCCTGGCTTGCCTTCTCCTCAGATCCTCACTACCATCACAAGCTGCCAAAAATTCCCACTGCTCTTTTGTACACAGGCCACGACAGGTATCATGATATCAACCTGTCCTCAAACGGAGAGAAAATTGATGGAGCTCTTTCATTCACGCGGCAGCACAAACAATTAGAATTTGTGGACTATTGCAATGGCCTAGTCCTTTGCGGGTACATGACTGAATATACCTCTTCATGTATCTGCCGCTTCATTGTGTGCAACCCAACAACACGTGAGTGGAGGACGCTTCCTGTTCCTCGCAATCACGGTCACCCATATGTTCACCCAAATGATTCCCGCTTCCGCTATACAACTTTGTTGGCCTTTGATCCATCATGGTCGGCACAATTCTATGTCTTCAGATTTCAAGAGAAGTTCCACAAAAGTCGGTCACTAGGTATCTGCCAACTTGAGGTGTTCTCGCCTAGCCTATCCACCTGGTTTGTGGATGATTCACAATGTTGGGATCGTGATGCATGGGGTCCGAATCCCATCATACTCATTGGAAAATCACACCATTTTATGGGTGGAGTGTTACATTTGCAGACCAGTAGTCATAAGATTCTGGTGGTTAAAGGATTGGAAGCAATGAGTGATCGCATGCCATTGCCACCCCATCATTTTACTATCATGCTACCACATGACCACTGCCGTCTCAAGGTTGGATGCTTTGGCCAATCATCGGGGCTCTTGCAGTGTGCATTTCAAGAGTAGGGCGGTCGTACAATTACAATTTTCAGTCTCGATTCGTATCGGCCTTGCAAGTGGTCTCTAAAGCATCGTCTTTGTATGCAAGATGCACTTGGAAGGGATGATTTTATTCGCAGTGGAGATTCCTGGCCCTCGTTTTGTGGTTATAGGATCGTCGCTCTTGATTTGGAGAAAGGGGTTCTTCTCCTCGTCGATGACAATCTATTGAAGCTTTTGTCGTACAACATCAACACTGGGACACTTAGCGGGATAAAAAATGGTAAGCTCAGCATGCCCTATGAGCAATACTATTATTATGTGGCATGCTACTCGAAGCTCCCTAGGATGAGAAGTTTATGTGGTGAACTGAGTAGCAAGTAGCAACATCACCTCTTGTGTGCACTTCGTTTGCTGCACCATTTTCTTTCTGTCATTGATGTGGCTGCATATGCCTCTGTTTCTCCTCTGTTGGACATGCACAAGAAACTTGTTAATCAACCAACAGCAGAACTATGTTTTTACCTAGAATATTAATGCAGCAGCACGAGATCATTGAAAGTACAGACATGCTCGATTGCGTTAAGTTGACTCGATCAATGGACAACAGCTACTATATGAGTTACCTGCAAGTACTTCAATCATTTTCTTCGGGAGAAGTCTTATGCCGTCAGACTAAAAAAAATTCTGACAGTTGAAAATTCATAGATAGAAGAAACACAAGAGCTTGTTAATTAGTTATACATCTCCTTCGTCCAGTTTGGATGTGTATTGGCGTTGCCATTAGTCTCAGAAGTAGTAGGAAGGGATGATTTTCTTTGCAGTGGAGATTCCTGGCCCTCGTTGTGTGATCATCATCTCATCGGTCTTGATTTGGAGAGAGGGGTTCTTCTCCTTGTCCATAACATGTAATGAAGCTTTTGTCATACAACATCAACACTTAGCGGGATAAGAAAATGGTCAGATCAACATGCCCTGTGGGTATTACTATTCATACATGGCATGCTACTCAAAGCTCCCAGGCTGGGCCATTTTTGTGATGAACTGTGTAGCAGCATATTTTGTGTGCACTTTGTTTGTTGCACCCTTTTTATTTTTTGCCATTGATGTGGCTGCATGTCTCTGTTTTGGCGGATTTGTTAATTAATTATTCAGGTTCACACCCAGTTTAGGTAAAAAAAATTGGGTTTGTAACATCAAAGGGAAAACAGATATGAGGAATGGCGTGAGATCAATCGCCTACAGAAAAAATCAGATTAAGCAAACCAGCTCCTGTTGTCGTTGTTAAGCTTGCTCGCGGTCGCTTCGAGAGTTTGAGTTGACTCGATCGATGCACAACAGCTACTCTATCGCTCACCTGCAACTACTTCCACCATTTTGTTTTGAGGAAGCGAACCGTCGTTAGACTAACAAGTGTCTGTCTGTTAGAAATTCAGAGATAAAAAAAAAACACAAGAGCATGTCTTTTGCATGTTAATTACTCCCTCCGTTCCTAAATACTTGTCTTTCTAGAGATTTCAACAAGTGACTACATACGGCGCAAAATGAATGAATCTATATTTTAAAATATGTCTACATACATCCGTATGTTGAGTCCATTTGAAATGCCTAAAAAGACAAGTATTTGGGAACGAAGGGAGTAGTACACATCTGCTCTGTGCTGTGATCGACGGGGAACATTAATTAGTAAGAACTGTTAATTGCTACAGTCGCTACTGACAATCGTAGAGGAAGGAACGGTGATGGTGACCCAAGAGCTTAATCAGGTGAAGAATCTAACTTTAACTTCAATCATCGCTTTGGCCATTATATTTGACTGGTTTCTCCTGCTTTGCCTCGTCCATCCTTTTCAAATTGGCAAGTCTATATAGAAATTAATTGTAATAACATCTTATATTATAAGAGGACGGAGGGAGTAATTACATAGAATAGTGGCCTAAACCGGCTTGCATTTTGTGTACAGAGGTAGCTTGCAGCATTTTATTGTGCATACCCTGGCTTTTAACTCATAGTACACTAGTAGAAAAACACCTAATAGTCCCGGTTCGTAAGAGTCTTTAGTCCCGGTTCATGAACCGGGACTAATGGGTCGTTACTAATACCTCCACCCATTTGTCCCGGTTCAAACACGAACCGGGACCAATGTGCCTCCACGTGGCCCTGTGCGTCGAGCCCAGTCAGGGGGACTTTGGTCCCGATTGGTGGCACCAATCAGGACCAAAAGTCCATGTTTTTTTAGAAAAGTGGCTGCTTTAGGGGTTTTGGGGGTTATTTTTAGGTTGTTATTAGCTAGCTAATAGAGAGAAGTGTCCTTTCTTATATCTTCGTCCTTGGTTTACCAACGCTGCTGCTATATATCTTCATTTCACTCGCTGATATAATAACTCATGCATGCTCGCATCATACATCATCATATATAATAACAAGTCCTACTAATGATGCATCATCATACAACTTCTACTCGTTATTAATAATAAGTCATACGATCATCATCCTCATAGTCATCGAACCCAACCCTACATAATTGTTCTTAGCACATGATCATCAGTATCAGGTAGGACATGATCTAAACACCCTTAAGGTAAAATAGCATAAAACAATATAGACCCTGACTCTCCATTATGAAGAATGGCGATCATCCTGTCTCCAATTCTTACCCTTCGCTGCTTTTTGCTTCCAAGAAGCTCCTTACGACTGTCCATACATTTTTTCCATTCTTTGTTTGTCATGTCTCCACTTCTTTTAGAAACCCGGTATGGACAGTTCAGATTCGTAGGAAGACCTGGTTGTATGTTCGTAGTTAGCAATGATGTACTAGTTTTAGAAGTGTGAAAAAAGATGCACGGATGTCGTAATAGTAAAAAATCTTACCAAGGTATCTCCATGGTAGTTACCGTAGTTCAACACGTGCACTAGTGGCACGTATTGACCATAATGTTGAGGAGTTTGATTGTAGATATTGTAATTCTCAAGATCAGTACAAAATGCGACCAGATGATTTTTCTCCTGATAAGTTAATTCGGAGCCTTCGATGTAGTAGGTCTACCATCTTCCGCACATTCTTTGAAGAATGAAAATAAGCTGTCAATGGAAATAAGTTGTCAACTATTTTGAAATAAACAATATAAATTACTTAATAACTATGTTAAGCTCACATGGGGGAAGAATTGGAGGTGTATCCACAAGGACAAAAATCGAAGGTCTCTCTTGCGCGATTGTAGGATCGCCAAGATCCATGGTGACAAGCATACCCTCATCAAAACCATACATCTTGCAAAGTGCTTCCCAGTTTTTGCAACCAAAATGGGTTACACTCTGAGAATTGTACAGCTTTACTTGAAAATCCACACCATGATGGGTACTTAGGATAATTTTTTTGGTTTCCATACTTTCATGGTCTTCAAAACCCATCCTCTCCAAGACATAGCGTCTTGCGAAGCATGGGATAAGCAAGTCGAATTGGAAAAGATGAAAAATACACGTTAAAATAGTTGAAGTCGTGCTTAATTACGAAAAAAACTATTGTCGTCGTTGCGTACCGTATGAACATCGAAGGTCTCCTCGAGCTTAATGCTGAAGCGCCGATCTTCGTCCAACTCAATGAACCTGTCGCACATACCTCGATCGTCGTGACACCAGTCGCACTCTCCCGGGCGGTTTTCATCGTCCGAGTACGACATTTCCGGTCTAAGTTCATAATTCAAATATTAAATATATGTACTAAAAAACCTAAATTAGATCATTATTATTAATCACGGATTGACTATCGATGATGGTACGTAGCTCCTCCTTTCATTCCTGAGTGCATTATTACAACAAATTGTTTAGCACACGGGAATGAAGGAGAAGCTACCCCACGACGGCGTGGATGATGGAGGGGGCTCCTAGATTTCTGCATAGAGTGCTCTTTAATTTTAGCATTCAAAGTAGGAGTACTTTTCTAATATGAGCATTCAATAAGCAAAACAAAATCGTAAAATAAAGTAGTATTCAAATTAGCATGCATTCAATTATAACCAAAAGTACATCATCTCTTGTGTCCGTACATCGTCGAATACTCCTCGAATACTATCATACATATAGCATCGCTAATTAATACAGCTAGAACCGTAGCGCCCGACGGGTATCGCCGCGGGCGGTGGACACCCAAAGATAAGGAACGGTCACAGGATCATACCTCCAGTGAGATCCCTGAAGAACCTGTCAGGTATTGTCGAACCTGCCCTCCAACGCAACCATTTAGCGACGGACGTGCTCGTCCTCCTCGCTGACACGGTGACGTACCACCTTCGCGGTGTTCGGAAGCCTCGGCACCATCACTGGCCCACGCGACTGCCACCAAACAAGGATCGGGTCAACAATGGGCTGCCTCCTCACCAACCTATGTCCCCCAAAAGGTAGCACCTCCCAATACCAGCCCGGTGGAGCCCAGTCCCGAACATGGCCCTAATCAAACAGGCCTCCACAGCCGAGTCGACGACGACGAGGATGCGGGATAGGCATCGCTGATGTCAATGCGGGAACTATGTACTTCTATATATAGTTAAATAAAGTAGTTTTATTAATTAAATCAACTATCTAGTTCAACTACTAAGCACTTACTATAAATAAATAAAGTAGTACTTACTAAAAACAAAGTAGCACTTACTATAAATAAATAAAGTAGCACTTACTATAAATAAATAAAGTAGCACTTACTACAAACTACTTCTATATATAGTAAAATAAATTAGTTTATTAAATCAACTAGCTAGTTCAACTATATATGAAGCACTTACTATAAATAAAATAAAATAGTACTTACTAAAAATAAACTAGTATTTTTCTAACTAACTAGTATTTTTCTAACTAATTATATTACCAAAAAATAAACTAGTACTTACTAACACAATCTAGATATCACCAAAAAAATCTATTAACAATAATATCACCAAACATGCATATTCAACAATAATATCACCAAAGAAATCTATTAGCAGAAAAAAATCTAACACAATATGAACAAATTAATTACACAATCTAAATTAACATACTATGAACTACATATGTAAATTACTACACATCTAATCTAACAAAAAAATCTATAAACTACAAAAAAATCTAAAAAAATCTAACAAAAATCATAAAAAGTTGCTCACGGCGAGGTGGACGGCGACGGCGACGGCGAGGTGCGGCGCGGGGCGGCGACAGCGTCGGGGTGTTGGAAATATGTCCTAGAGGCAATAATAAAAGTGTTATTATTATATTTCTTTGTTCATGATAATAGTCTTTTATTCATGCTATAACTGTATTATCCGGAAATCGTAATACACGTGTGAATACATAGACCACAATATGTCCCTAGTAAGCCTCTACTTGACTAGCTCGTTGTGATCAACAGATAGTCATGGTTTCCTGGCTATGGACATTGGATGTCATTGATAACGGGATCACATCATTAGGAGAATGATGTGATGGACAAGACCCAATCCTAAGCATAGCACAAAGGTCGGTTAGTTCGTTTGCCAGAGCTTTTCCAATGTCAAGTATCTCTTCCTTCGACCATGAGATCGTGTAACTCCTGGATACCGTAGGAATGCTTTGGGTGTATCAAACGTCACAACGTAACTGGGTGACTATAAAGGTGCACTACAGGTATCTCCGAAAGTGTCTATTGGGTTGACATGGATCGAGACTGGGATTTGTCACTCCGTATGACGGAGAGGTATCTCTGGGGCCCACTCGGTAATGCATCATCATAATGAGCTCAAGGTGACCAAGGTGTTGGCCACGGGATCATGCATTACGGTACGAGTAAAGTGACTTGCCAGTAACGAGACTGAACAAGGTATTGGGATACCGACGATCGAGTCTCGGGCAAGTAACGTACCGATTGACAAAGGGAATTGTATACGGGGTTTGATCGAATCCTCGACATCGTGGTTCATCCGATGACTTCATCGAGGAGCATGTGGGAGCCAACATGGGTATCCAGATCCCGCTGTTGGTTATTGACCGGAGAGTCTCGGTCATGTCTGCATGTCTCCCGAACCCGTAGGGTCTACACACTTAAGGTTCGGTGACGCTAGGGTTATCAGGAAGACAAGTATGTGATTACCGAATGTTGTTCGGAGTCCCGGATGAGATCCCGGACGTCACGAGGAGTTCCGGAATGGTCCGGAGGTAAAGTTTTATATATGGGAAGTTGTTAAACGGGCACCGGAAAGTTTCGGGGTCATACCGGTATTGTACCGGGACCACCGGAAAGGTTCCAGGGGTCCACCGGGAGGGACCACCCCTCCCGGGGGCCACTTGGGCTGCGTTGGGATAGCAGCCAGCCCCTAGTGGGCTTGGTGCGCCCGCCCCCTTGGGCCCATGCGCCTAGGGTTGGGGGGGAAACCCTAAAGGGGGCGCACCCCCCTTGCTTGGGGGGCAAGCCCCCCACCCCTTGGCCGCCCCCCCCCCCTAGGGTTTCCCCTAGAGGGCCGGCCCCCCTTTCCCCTTCCCCTATATATAGAGGGGTGAGGGGAGGGCTGCAACACACCACAACTCAAGGCGCAGCCCCTCCCCTCCCCAACACCTCTCTTCCTTCGTACGTGCTTGGCGAAGCTCTGTCGGAATACTGCTGCACCAACTACACCATGCCGTCGTGCTGTCGTTGGAGCTGCCTTCCTCAACCTCTCCTTCCTCCTTGCTGGATCAAGACGGAGGAGACGTCTCCCGTCCCGTACGTGTGTTGAACGCGGAGGTGCTGTCCGTTCAGCACTTGGACATCAGTGATCCGAATCACGTTCGAGTACGACTCCATCATCACCATCCCCTTGACAAGCTTCCGCTCGTGATCTACAAGTGGTATGTGGATGCAAACTCTCTCCCTTGACTCGTTGCTTGGATGAACTCATAGATGGATCTTGGTGAAACCGTAGGAAAAATTTTAATTTTCTGCAACGTTCCCCAACAGTGGCATCATGAGCTAGGTCTATGCGTAGTTCTCTTTGCACGAGTAGAACACAATTTTGTTGTGGGCGTGGATCTTGTCAACTTGCTTGCCTCTACTAGTCTTTTCTTGCTTCAGCGGTATTGTGGGATGAAGCGGCCCGGACCAACCTTACACGTACGCTTACGTGAGACCGGTTCCACCGATTAACATGCACTAGTTGCATAAGGTGGCTGGCGGGTGTCTGTCTCTCCCACTTTAGTTGGAGCGGATTTGATGAAAAGGGCCCTTATGAAGGGTAAATAGAAGTTGACAAAATCACGTTGTGGTTATTCGTAAAAGATGCAACAACAATTAGAGGACGTCTAACTTGTTTTTGCAGCGATTGATCATGTGATGTGATATGGCCAGAAGTTGTGATGAATGATGAATTGTGATGTATGAGATCATGTTCTTGTAATAGGATTCACGACTTGCATGTCGATGAGTATGACAACCGGCAGGAGCCATAGGAGTTGTCTTTATTTTTGTATGACCTGCGTGTCATCGAAGAACGCCATGTAACTTACTTTATTTTATTGCTAAACGTTAGTCATACAAGTAGAAGTAGTCGTTGGCGTGACAACTTCATGAAGACACGATGATGGAGATCATGGTGTCATGCCGGTGACAAGATGATCATGGAGCCCCGAAGATGGAGATCAAAGGAGCTATATGATATTGGCCATATCATGTCACTACTTTATATAATTGCATGTGATGTTTATTATGTTTTATGCATCTTGTTTACTTAGGACGACGGTAGTAAATAAGATGATCCCTTACAAAATTTCAAGAAGTGTTCTCCCCTAACTGTGCACCATTGCTACAGTTCGTCGCTTCTAAGCACCACGTGATGATCGGGTGTGATGGATTCTTACGTTCACATGCAACGGGTGTAAGACAGTTTTACACAGCGAAAACACTTAGGGTTAACTTGACGAGCCTAGCATGTGCAGACATGGCCTCGGAACACGGAGACCAAAAGGTCGAACACGAGTCGTATGGAAGATACGATCAACATGAAGATGTTCACCGACGATGACTAGTCCGTCTCACGTGATGATCGGACACGGGCTAGTCGACTCGGATCGTGTAACACTTAGATGACTAGAGGGATGTCTAATCTAAGTGGGAGTTCATAATTTGATTAGAACTTAATTATCATGAACTTAGTCTAAAGCCTTTGCAAATATGTCTTGTAGATCAAATGGCCAACGCTCATGTCAACATGAACTTCAACGCGTTCCTAGAGAAAACCAAGCTGAAAGATGATGGCAGCAACTATACGGACTGGGTCCGGAACCTGAGGATCATCCTCATAGCTGCCAGGAAACAATATGTCCTAGAAGGACCACTAGGTGACGCTCCCGTCCCAGAGAACCAAGACATTATGAATGCTTGGCAGTCTCGTGCTGATGATTACTCCCTCGTTCAGTGCGGCATGCTTTACAGCTTAGAACCGGGGCTCCAAAAGCGTTTTGAGCATCACGGAGCATATGAGATGTTCGAAGAGCTGAAACTAGTTTTTCAAGCTCACGCCCGGGTCGAGAGATATGACATCTCCGACAAGTTCTATAGTTGTAAGATGGAGGAAAATAGTTCTATCAGTGAGCACATACTCAAGATGTCTGGGTTACACAACCATATGACCCAGCTGAATATTAACCTCCCTGATGAGGCAGTCATTGACAGAATCCTTCAGTCGCTCCCACCAAGCTACAAGAGCTTTGTGATGAACTACAATATGCAGGGGATGGTAAAGATCATTCCTGAAGTATTTTCTATGCTGAAGTCAGCAGAGGTTGAAATCAAGAAAGAACATCAAGTGTTGATGGTCAATAAGACCACTAAGTTCAAGAAGGGCAAGGGTAAAAAGAACTTCAAGAAGGACGGCAAAGAGGTTGCCGCGCCCGGTAAGCCAGTTGCCTGAGACTGAGTGCTTTTATTGCAAGGGGAAGGGTCACTGGAAGCGGAACTGCCCCAAATACTTAGCGGATAAGAAGGCCGGCAACACCAAAGGTATATTTGATATACATGTAATTGATGTGTACCTTACCAGTACTCGTAGTAACTCCTGGGTATTTGATACCAGCGCCGTTGCTCATATTTATAACTCACAGCAGGAGCTGCGGAATAAACGGAGACTGGCAAAGGACGAGGTAACGATGCGCGTCGGCAATGGTTCCAGAGTCGATGTGATCGTCGTCGGCAGGCTGCCTCTACATTTACCTACGGGATTAGTTTTGAACCTTAATAATTGTTATTTAGTTCCAAGTTTGAGCATGAACATTGTATCTGGATCTCGTTTAATACGAGATGGCTACTCATTTAAGTCCGAGAATAATGGTTGTTCGATTTATATGAGAGATATGTTTTATGGTCATGCTCCGATGGTCAATGGTTTATTCTTAATGAATCTCGAGCGTAATATTACACATGTTCATAGTGTAGATGCCAAAAGATGTAAAGTTGATAACGATAGTCCCACATACTTGTGGCACTGCCGCCTTGGTCACATTGGTGTGAAGCGCATGAAGAAGCTCCATGCTGATGGACTTTTAGAGTCTCTTGATTATGAATCATTTGACACATGCGAACCATGCCTCATGGGAAAAATGACCAAGACTCCGTTCTCCGGAACAATGGAGCGAGCAACCAACTTGTTGGAAATCATACATACCGATGTGTGCGGTCCAATGAGCGTTGAGGCTCGCGGAGGATATCGTTATGTTCTCACTCTCACTGATGACTTAAATAGATATGGGTATGTCTACTTAATGAAACACAAGTCTGAGACATTTGAAATGTTCAAGGAATTTCAGAATGAGGTGGAGAATCAACGTGACCGAAAGATAAAGTTCCTACGATCAGATCGTGGAGGAGAATATTTAAGTCACGAATTTGTCACATACTTAAGGAAATGTGGAATCGTTTCACAACTCACGCCGCCTGGAACACCTCAGCGAAACGGTGTGTCTGAACGTCGTAATCGCACTCTATTGGATATGGTGCGATCTATGATGTCTCTTACCGATTTACCGCTATCATTTTGGGGATACGCTCTAGAGACAGCTACATTCACTTTAAATAGGGCACCGTCTAAATCCGTTGAGACGACACCATAGGAATTATGGTTTGGGAAGAAACCTAAGCTGTCGTTTCTAAAAGTTTGGGGATGCGATGCTTATGTCAAGAAACTTCAACCTGAAAAGCTCGAACCCAAGTCGGAAAAATGCGTCTTCATAGGATACCCTAAGGAAACTGTAGGGTATACCTTCTACTTAAGATCCGAGGGCAAGATCTTTGTTGCCAAGAACGGATGCTTTCTGGAAAAAGAGTTTCTCTCGAAAGAAGTAAGTGGGAGGAAAGTAGAACTCGATGAAGTACTACCTCTCGAACGGGAAAGTGGTGCAGCACAGGAAAATGTTCCTGTGATGCCCACACCAACTGAAGAGGAAACCAATGATGATGATCAAGGTACTTCGGATCAAGTTGCTACTGAACTTCGTAGGTCCACAAGGACACGTTCCGCACCAGAGTGGTACGGCAACCCTGTCCTGGAAATCATGTTGTTAGACAACGGTGAACCTTCAAACTATGAAGAAGCGATGGCGGGCCCAGATTCCAACAAATGGCTAGAAGCCATGAAATCCGAGATAGAATCCATGTATGAAAACAAAGTATGGACTTTGACAGACTTGCCCGATGATCGGCGAGCGATAGAAAACAAATGGATCTTTAAGAAGAAGACGGACGCGGATGGTAATGTCACCATCTATAAAGCTCGACTTGTCGCTAAGGGTTATCGACAAGTTCAAGGGATTGACTACGACGAGACATTCTCTCCCGTAGCGAAGCTTAAGTCCGTCCGAATCATGTTAGCAATTGCCGCATACTATGATTATGCGATATGGCAGATGGACGTCAAAACGGCATTCCTTAACGGGCATCTTAAGGAAGAGCTGTATATGATGCAGCCGGAAGGTTTTGTCGATCCTAAGAACGCTCACAAAGTATGCAAGCTCCAGCGATCCATTTATGGGCTGGTGCAAGCATCTCGGAGTTGGAATATTCGCTTTGATGAGATGATCAAAGCGTTTGGGTTTATGCAGACTTATGGAGAAGCCTGCGTTTACAAGAAAGTGAGTGGGAGCTCTGTAGCATTTCTCATATTATATGTGGATGACATACTCTTGATGGGAAATAATATAGAATTTCTGGACAGCATTAAGGCCTACTTGAACAAATGTTTTTCAATGAAGGACCTTGGAGAAGCTGCTTATATATTAGGCATCAAGATCTATAGAGATAGATCGAGACGCCTCATAGGTCTTTCACAAAGCACATACCTTGATAAGATTTTGAAAAGGTTCAAAATGGATGAGTCCAAGAAAGGGTTCTTGCCTATGTTACAAGGTGTGAGATTGAGCTCAGCTCAGTCACCGACCACGGCAAAAGATAAAGAAGAGATGAGTGTCATCCCCTATGCTTCAGCCATAGGATCTATTATGTATGCCATGCTGTGTACCAGACCTGATGTAAACCTTGCGGTAAGTTTGGTAGCAAGGTACCAGAGTAATCCCGGCAAGGAACACTGGACAGCGGTCAAGAATATCCTGAAGTACCTGAAAAGGACAAAGGACATGTTTCTCGTTTATGGAGGTGACGAAGAGCTCGTCGTAAAGGGTTACGTCGACGCTAGCTTCGACACAGATCTGGATGACTCTAAGTCACAAACCGGATACGTGTATATGTTGAATGGTGGAGCAGTAAGCTGGTGCAGCTGCAAGTAGAGCGTCGTGGCAGGATCTACATGTGAAGCGGAGTACATGGCAGCCTCGGAGGCAGCGCATGAAGCTATTTGGGTGAAGGAGTTCATCACCGACCTAGGAGTCATACCCAATGCGTCGGGGCCAATCAAACTCTTCTGTGACAACACTGGAGCTATTGCCCTTGCCAAGGAGCCCAGGTTTCACAAGAAGACCAGGCACATCAAGCGTCGTTTCAACTCCATCCGTGAAAATGTTCAAGATGGAGACATAGAAATTTGCAAAGTACATACGGATCTGAATGTCGCAGATCCGTTAACTAAACCTCTCTCGCGAGCAAAACATGATCAACACCAGAACTCTATGGGTGTTTGATTCATCACAATGTAACTAGATTAGTGACTCTAGTGCAAGTGGGACACTGTTGGAAATATGCCCTAGAGGCAATAATAAAAGTGTTATTATTATATTTCTTTGTTCATGATAATAGTCTTTTATTCATGCTATAACTGTATTATCCGGAAATTGTAATACACGTGTGAATACATAGACCACAATATGTCCCTAGTAAGCCTCTAGTTGACTAGCTCGTTGTGATCAACAGATAGTCATGGTTTCCTGGCTATGGACATTGGATGTCATTGATAACGGGATCACATCATTAGGAGAATGATGTGATGGACAAGACCCAATCCTAAGCATAGCACAAAGGTCGGTTAGTTCGTTTGCTAGAGCTTTTCCAATGTCAAGTATCTCTTCCTTCGACCATGAGATCGTGTAACTCCTGGATACCGTAGGAATGCTTTGGGTGTATCAAACGTCACAACATAACTGGGTGACTATAAAGGTGCACTACAGGTATCTCCGAAAGTGTCTATTGGGTTGACATGGATCGAGACTGGGATTTGTCACTCCGTATGACGGAGAGGTATCTCTGGGGCCCACTCGATAATGCATCATCATAATGAGCTCAAGGTGACCAAGGTGTTGGCCACGGGATCATGCATTACGGTACGAGTAAAGTTACTTGCCAGTAACGAGACTGAACAAGGTATTGGGATACCGACGATCGAGTCTCGGGCAAGTAACGTACCGATTGACAAAGGGAATTGTATACGGGGTTTGATCGAATCCTCGACATCGTGGTTCATCCGATTACTTCATCGAGGAGCATGTGGGAGCCAACATGGGTATCCAGATCCCGCTGTTGGTTATTGACCGGGGAGTCTCGGTCATGTCTGCATGTCTCCCGAACCCGTAGGGTCTACACACTTAAGGTTCGGTGACGCTAGGGTTATCAGGAAGACAAGTATGTGATTACCGAATGTTGTTCGGAGTCCTGGATGAGATCCCGGACGTCACGAGGAGTTCCGGAATGGTCCGGAGGTAAAGTTTTATATATGGGAAGTTGTTAAACGGGCAACGGAAAGTTTCGGGGTCATACCGGTATTGTACCGGGACCACCGGAAAGGTTCCAGGGGTCCACCGGGAGGGACCACCCCTCCCGGGGGGCCACTTGGGCTGCGTAGGGATAGCAGCCAGCCCCTAGTGGGCTTGGTGTGCCCCCCCCCCTTGGGCCCATGCGCCTAGGGTTGGGGGGGAAACCCTAAAGGGGGCGCACCCCCCTTGCTTGGGGGGCAAGCCCCCCACCCCTTGGCCGCCGCCCCCCCTAGGGTTTCCCCTAGAGGGCCGGCCCCCCTTGCCCCTTCCCCTATATATAGAGGGGTGAGGGGAGGGCTGCAACACACCACAACTCAAGGCGCAGCCCCTCCCCTCCCCAACACCTCTCCTCCTTCGTACGTGCTTGGCGAAGCTCTGTCGGAATACTGCTGCACCAACTACACCATGCCGTCGTGTTGTCGTTGGAGCTGCCTTCCTCAACCTCTCCTTCCTCCTTGCTGGATCAAGACGGAGGAGACGTCTCCCGTCCCGTACGTGTGTTGAACGCGGAGGTGCTGTCCGTTCAGCACTTGGACATCGGTGATCCGAATCACGTTCGAGTACGACTCCATCATCACCATCCCCTTGACAAGCTTCCGCTCGTGATCTACAAGTGGTATGTAGATGCAAACTCTCTCCCTTGACTCGTTGCTTGGATGAACTCATAGATGGATCTTGGTGAAACCGTAGGAAAAATTTTAATTTTCTGCAACGTTCCCCAACACGGGGCGGCGACGTCGGGGCGGCAGGGCGGGGCGGGCGCGGCGACGGCGTCGGGGCGGGGCGGGCGGGGCGGCGACGGCGAGGTGGCGGCAGGCGACGACGCGCGGCGTCGGGAGAGGAGGAGGAGAGATCGAAGTGGGGATGCGGTTCTAAAATTTTCCTTGTATAGCAAAGGCTTTGGTCCCGGTTCGTGGCACAAACCGGGACCAATTCCCCCTTTAGTCCCGGTTGATGGCACCAACCGGGACCAAAGGCCTCTTTTCAGCAGCCCAAAGGGCGGGAAATAAAGACCTTTGGTCCCGGTTATTGTCACCACCCGGGACTAAATAGGGGCATTGGTCCTGGTTGGTGCCACCAACCGGGACTAAAGAGGGGCATTGGTCCCGGTTGGAGCCACCAACCGGTACCAATGGACCCGTCTAATTACTTTTTTATTTTCTAAAGCTGTTTTTAGTTGATTCTTTCTGCAGCTGTTTTTTTAGTCCCACCTCGCCAAGCGAGAGACACTGCCAGCTGTTTATAAACCCTGAGTGCAGAGACGATGAAGAAGAGGCTCAATGCTCACATGCACGTTGGTTCGCTTCAAGCCTTGAGGAATAGGGTAGACTGCACGGAGCTATGTGCAGTGCAGTTTACACTATTCCGAAAGGCTTGAAACGAATTAACTAGCATTGCGCCTCTTTTTTAATTTTAATGACTTATTACCACACAGAAATAAATAGAAAAAAATAAATATAGCAGAAAAGAAAAAAACTATATAAAAAACTACTCAGAAATAAATAGAAGAAAAAATAGTTGTGATTAACTTTATTAAAAAATGAGCATAGATGCTTATTTTTAATGACTTATTACGACACAGAAATAAATAGAAAAAAAATAAATATAGCAGAAAAGAAAAAAAACTATATAAAAAACTACTCAGAAATAAATAGAAGAAAAAATAGTTGTGATTAACTTTACTAAAAAAAATGAGCATAGATGCTTATTTTTAATGACTTATTACCACACATAAATAAATAAAAAAATATAGCAGAAAAGAAAAAAAAACTATATAAGAAACTACTCAGAAATAAATAGAAGAAAAAATAGTTGTGATTAACTTTACTAAAAAAATGAGCATAGATGCTTATTTTTAATGACTCATTACCACACAGAAATAAATAGAAAAAAAATAAATATAGCAGAAAATAAAAAATATATATAAAAAAACTACTCAGAAATAAATAGAAGAAAAAATAGTTGTGATTAACTTTACTAAAATCTTTTTTATTTTTAATGACTTATTAAAACTCAGAAATAAATAGAAAAAAATAAATATAGCAGAAAAGAAAAAAACTATATAAAAAACTACTCAGAAATAAATAGAAGAAAAAATAGTTGTGATTAACTTTACTAAAAAAATGAGCATAGATGCTTATTTTTAATGACTTATTACCACAGAGAAATAAATAGAAAAAAATAAATATAGCAGAAAAGAAAAAAAAACTATATAAAAAACTACTCAAAAATAAATAGAAGAAAAAATAGTTGTGATTAACTTTACTAAAAAATGAGCATAGATGCTTATTTTTAATGACTTATTACCACACAGAAATAAATAGAAAAAAATAAATATAGCAGAAAAGAAAAAAAACTATATAAAAAACTACTCAGAAATAAATAGAAGAAAAAATAGTTGTGATTAACTTTACTAAAATATTTTTTATTTTTAATGACTTATTACAACTCAGAAATAAATAGAAAAAATAAATATAATAGAAAAAATATATAAAAACTACTCAGAAATAAATAGAAGAAAAAATAGTTGTGATTAACTTTACTAAAAAATGAGCATAGATGCGCTTATAGAGAAAATTTAACCTAAATTCATAATAAATTTCTACTAACTTCAGAGAAATTCAGTATGAATTTAGGTCAAATTTCCTGTATAAGGGCATCTATTTTCATTTTGAGAGGAGGTCAACAAGGCAGAGAGGGAGGGGCTTATAAACCGGTGTGAGCCCCCTTTGGTTGGCGAGGTGAGACTAAACTCTGGCCGCAATGAGGACCAACCCTTTAGTCCCGGTTGGTGGTATGAACCGGGACCAATGGGCGGCCTTTGGTCCCGGTTCATGCCTCCAACCGGGACCAATAGTGGTGGGCCAGGAGCGAGGATCATTGGTCCCGGTTCGTCCCACCAACCGGGACCAAAAGGTCCAGACGAACCGGGACCAATGGCCCACGTGGCCCAGCCGGCCCCCGGGGCTCACGAACCGGGTCCAATGCCCCCATTGGTCCCGGTTCTGGATTGGACCGGGACTAATGGGCTGACCCGGCCTGGACCATAGCCCCTTTTTCTACTAGTGGTAATTGGACAACCGGATCTTATAAGAGGCCAATAGTATACCCTCTATTCCTGCAAAATAAAATAAATATTAGAATCTTGTAAACATGGGAAGTAGAGGATTCAGGCATTAAGAAACGTTTTCACCTCCACCTAGGATCGACTCCCACAAAGGTAGGGTTTCACCGCCTCCTGCCGCTGCCGTCATCGATCTATTTGAGGCACGATGGATCCAAGCACTTGCCGGTGAGAGGGCTCCCTTTAGATGGAATAAGATTCTCCCTGTCTAGCCCCATCCCGGCGATGTGTCTCGGATCATCGGAGTGCGCGTGGAGGTGTGTATTTGGCGGATCTCGCGGGATTCGGTGTTTGTCTTGGATGGATCCACCTAGAATCGGTCTTCGGTAGTCTGCGTTCATGTGTCCATGGATTTGATCCTTCTGATCAGCGCTCCTCTTCATCTGCGACGGGTGCTCTTTTGGTCCTTTGGGGCCTTAGCATGATGACTTTTTGACTATCTACTACAACAAGGTTTGCCCGACTCGTGTGATGGAGGGGTGATAACGGCTATGAAATTCGGTGGTGAACTATCATGGCGTGAACTTAAGTTTTTTTTGAACACAGTACAGACGCAAGCGCTCATATACACGCACATACACTCACCCCTATGAACGCACACACGCACACCTTACCCCTATGAGCACCTCCAAAAGACTGAATGTGCATCGCCGGAAATCCTGAAATAAATCCAGGAATATATGCGAGCACCAGGACTTGAACCCTGGTGGGCTGGGGATACCATAGTCCTTCTAACCATCCAACCACAGGTTGGTTCACACGTGAACTTAAGTTTTAAAATATGCAGTATCGTTTAGAGGATCTATTCGGCCGTGTCGTGCGTGGTACCGCCTATTTGTTTTAGGGACGTGACTTGCCTGCTCCCCCGTGTGTGCCCATTTGTGCTCCCGCGTATGTGGCTTGATTTGATTGGAACAAAATAAGGCCCGGACCCACCCCCTTAAAATCAGGGGGGAAAATGATTAGATTAGAAAAAAAAAAGAAAAAAAGATAGCCGTAGGATGAAGTGGGAGCACGGATGGGAGCATGGGGAGGGAACAGGCAAGCCGGATCCTTGTTTTAGAGGATCCCTCAAACAAATTTTAATGGTACAGATTTTTTAACGGATCTACTATAGTTTCTCTCATGGTTGCCATGGTGCCGACAGCCACCTAATCTGAAGGTGGTAGGGCCACCCGTGCGCTACTAGCAGATGGGCGTGGTGGCCTTGGGCCCAGTCGTGGCATTTTTCTCATTGTCACAATCGCAATATTGTCTTTGAGGAAACAAGGGGACATATGTAACTTTGTGAGGAGATGTGATAAATCAGGAATATGCTGCATTGCTAATATCCGGCCATGTGAGGCTTAATTTCCTTATGCTATTCAAATATGTAATAATTAGTTGAGGCCACCCTATTATGGTTCCAAGTTGTTGCCTTATAAGGGAGTTTGTTTGGTTGAATTTAGCTTATACCGATAATTTTAAGGTTCCTCGGTCTCAATTTACGGTTGAAATCTAAAAAGATAGTAAGTGAAACTCTAGCAGAGTCGTCAAAAGTACAACCTCCGTAATTATTGTGGAGTGCATTTCAAAAAATCAGAGAGTCTATATTTGTTGTATCTATAATCAAGGGACCCACTCGACAATAAGACATTCCTTTTTCCCTAACCTCCCTGGCATCCCAAGTGAGGGAGGTGGGAGGGCAACTGAAGTTTCCTACAGGCCACACGGAACTAGACGTAACTGTTATATGGAATGCACTCCAAAAGGCAGCCTCGAGATGCCATAAATGAAGACCGGGAGGCCAAATAGTGAGGACGCTCCATAAATTATGGCGATCCCTGACAAGATGGCAACTCTGTTAGAGTGCTTTTTAAGAACAAAATTGACATAAGAGCGATTATTATGGCAATCAGGCAGATATGGTAACTCTGCTAGAGTTGCTCTAACACCATCGTAGTGCGCGACCGCAATACTGAAAATATTCTTCCTGAAAGTATAAGCATTCAACACTATTGAACAAGCACATGCCCAAAGTAAGCACTTTGGTAAGGAGTATGGTGATCAGAGATTTGGATTTCGTCCGGAATTTTCAATTTTCGTCCGAAATCCGCTCATTTCGTCCAGGCCCGGTATAAATATAAGCCGGCTGAATATTTCGGCCCATATTGAATTTCTGGCCCAGCCCATGATACATCGTAGGTTGCAGATGTGCCCCGATGGTATAAAAGTCGCTACTGAAGCCCCGCAACCCTAATTCTAACCTCGCGTCCTCCACATCTCTCCACAGAGTGGCGGCGGCTGCGCCGACGCAAGCCGATGGAGGCTTGTCAGCGTCTTCTCCTTCCATTCTTCTCCACCGGCCGACTGTCCACATCCTTCTCCTCGTGCAGTCGTGCTCCTACTTCGCACCACTTCTTCTATGGCAGCGCTAGAGAACCAGATACTACGTGCTTGTGAGGGCCAGCCTTTTCTACTGCTTTTCGGATTGTTGATTCTGAAATCCATTGATTCTGCTTTGGTTTTCCTCCAGTTGAATGTAACTCTGCTGTACGTTTTGGTTCTGATTGGTTCAAACCTTTTTGAGGAATTTTCTGTCATTTTCTTCCAAATTTCAAATTTTAGTTTGAGATTTTCGTCCGAATTTTTTCCGAAATACCGAAATTCGCCCATTTCGTTCTGGCCCGGTAAAAAACCAAAAACGAAATCCAAAATCTTGATGGTGATTTGGATCCAGGGCTCCGCGGAGGCTGGTGTTTCTGAAAATATAATAAGAACCATAGTTGAAAATAGAATAAGGTTTTTTACCAGCAAAAGAAAAGAAGAAAATATTTTGGAGACCTCATACAAATACATCCAGAACAACAACAAAACTTTGTAGCCCATCGGGCCATAGGCCCATCTGTGAAGGCACGATCAATTTTGATTCCGTTTCCGGTTTTGGCTCACGATCAGTTCTAAAATATCTAGGTCGACGACCGCGGAACAACATCGACCAGCCGCAGCCGCAGCCGCAGCCGCTGGCTGCTCCGCCGCCGTATCAATCCTTCCCCGGCTTCGGCGCGGGCCTCTGCACCTGCGCTGCCAGTTCGATCGACGACGACCGCGTCCGCTCTACATGTACTCTGCCAAATAGCACAAGCGCAGGTAAGTGTACATGCCTGGCCTCATCGATCAGAACAGAACTCGTAGTTGGATATTGCAAAGAGGACAAAAATTTGCACTTGCTGCCTGAATGGTTACTTGGTTAGCATACCCATACCATACATCGATCACCAGTAAATCAAAAAGACAGGCACCGAAAGCTAAGCGCTTTGATTTTGGCCTGAATTTCCCATGATCTTTAAAAAATAGATTTGCCTCCTATATTCCATGTAATATGCACACCATTATGGGGCTGCTCTTTATCTTCTTTAAGCACTTCTATTTTATCTTTTTTGTCCAGGCAAGACGTGGACTTTTTATTTTATTTACCTTCTATGACCGTGGTAATGTTATACTGATGTGTGTCATGTACTCATATCAGTCGGTACCATTTTAATTTCTTTATATGTTGCACAAGTGGATGAACTACCTACATAATCATATATAATGTAACTCATGAACACCAGGGAAAGTGACCTAATTTCTTGTTTTCTCATGCATAGTCATGGATGTTTTTTTCAAGTGTTCCAATAAATACTTTCAGTCCGTCCCCGTTTCGCATTCATCTGCATTCGTAACCGGCACTATTTATATTTGTGTCAGTACTGGAATTCCTAATTCTATTTCTTCTTTGGATAAATGATTAGCCCATTCTGACAAATTCTGCTCCATTTTCAACCCTAGCTAGTAGCCACCCTCGTTTGTTAATAGGAAATCACATTGTTTTCCAACACGCACAGTTCAACTATATACAAGCGGAGGTAGATTGTTAGGACCTCATGGGACGGGATACATTTTGTTTAGTACAACTGCATGTTTTGAACCAATGTATAAACTGCATCTCAGTTTTGCTAGCAGTCGCTTCGTTCTAAATAAAATGGATCATTTACCATAGAACTTATTACTTGACATGTTCAATTTTTTTTATGTTGATCTTGTCAATTTTTGCTTCCAGGAATCTGCCACAAAATATGGAGTCGAAGAGGGTGAACATTGTTGATTGTCTAACTGATGATATATTGGTGGAAATCCTCTCTCGAGTGCCACCCAAGTCTTTTTGCCGCTTCAAATGTGTGTGCAAGGCTTGGCTTGCCTTCTCCTCTGATCCTCTCTACCGTCGGAAGCTGCCAAAAACTTCCACTGGTCTTCTCTACAAACCTCAATACGGGTCTGCTATTCAGCTTGTTGGCATGTCCCCAAATGATGAGGAAATTGATGGAGCTTTTACATTCATCCCTCAGTACGAGCAATTAGAACTTGTGGACTATTGCAATGGCCTGGTACTTTGCCGGTACAAGAGCAGATATACTTCTGCAGAAACTTGCCGCTTCATTGTTTGCAACCCAGCAACACGAGAGTGGAGGACGCTGCCTATTCTTAATACTCCATATGGCCCAAATGTCTCCCCCTATACAGCTTTTTTGGCCTTCGATCCATCATGGTCGGGAAAGTTCTATGTCTTCAACTTTCAGGAGAAGTTAAAAAACAACTTGCCACTTGTTATCTACAAACTTGAGGTGTTCTCGTCTGACCTATGTGAGTGGCTTGTCGATGATGCATGGAGTGGGAACCATAGGATAATGGTCAATAAACCACACAACTTTATAGGTGGGGTGTTTCATGTGCATAGCAACACTAGTGAGATTCTTGTGGTTAAAGGCTTGAGTTCTGGCATAATGCCATATCATTATACTATCAAGCTGCCGGGTGACTGTTGGAATGGTTGCTTCAGCCAATCAATGGGGCTTTTGCAGTGCGCATTTCCAGAGGAGGGCGGCAGTACAATTGCAGTTTTCACTCTTGATGATTATCGTCCTTGCAAGTGGTCTCTAAAGCATCGTTTTTGTATGGGAGATGCATTTGGAAGGGACAACTTCCTTCCCAACCGAGATTATCTGTCCTGGTTGTGTTTTTATCGGATTGTTGCTCTTGACTTGGAAAGAGGGGTCCTCTTCCTCGTTGACAAGGAGTCAAATAAGCTTTTCTCATACAAAACTAGCACAGGGCAACTTAGTGAGATTAAAGATGGTCGCCTCGGTTGGACCTGGGAATGCTTTTATTACGTGGCATGCTACTCAAAGCTCCCAGTGCTGAGCCGTTTATGTGATGTAATTGAGTAGTAGCATGTCTTTGTGCATCTTCTTTTTCCTAACATTGCAGTGGATGCATGCCCCTGTTTCTCCTTTGTACGCACGAAAACTGGCTAATGATATTTAATTGTGGCACCTATTTCCAATTTTGCGCATGTCTGAATTTGTTTTCCACCGTTCAGAATTAGCACCATCATATGGAAATATAATTGGAAGAATGGCACATTAGTCATCACAGTATATATAGCGGTCTAAGCACCAAACCAATCCGTGAAACCACACTCAGTTTTGATTCCGTTTGCAAATGGGATTAACTTGCTGACGAACTCTCTCATCAAGCAAACTGGCTGCGGTTGGTATGGTTAATCACATCTCATGTTCTTGTTAGTGTTCTTTAAGAGAGAGAGAGAGAGAGAGGGGGGGGGGGGGGGGTGTTAACATTAACAACAAAAAACTTCTCTGAGTGGAACAGTGTGGAAGGTGGAAGTTCCCTGCAGCGGCAAAGTCAGCAAGTGCGTTGCAATACCAAGAGTAAGATAGATTCATTTTTTATTTAGACAACATTTCTGGCATGCCCAGAAGTTTTGTAAGTGCTGAAACAGAGCTTTATTACGGGTATCTCGCCCATTACAGTAACAGCGGCCACCACTGGCATTACAATCATAACCAAGTTTAGCTACCAAATGTGCAGCTTCATTCACATCTCGCTTACAAGAAGTTGCCTGGTTTCCTTCGCGTGCGTGATGTGTGTTTTCACGTGTGCTGCTTCTGTCGATGAGGTCGCCGTTTTCGGGGTGGGGCTCCCTTCCGTTCAACCAGGTGACTCACCTCTCTCCATGAACGTCAATACGTAAAAATACGCCCGTAAGAGCATCTCTATCAGACCCCTTGTCTTGAACGTAAAAAAAAAACCCTTATCGCGCGGACCTTTAAAAGGACCGCAGAAAACATGTTTTGAGGGCTGGCGCGGGCTGCGCCGAACAGACCCCGCAAGTCTGAGCACACAGTTTTTTCTCAATTTGATACATATGTGTCATATTACATAGAAATATGAAATCAATATAAATTAAAATCTGAATATTACAATACAACAATCATCCAAATTACAAAAAAAATATCCAAATCTAATAATTAAACTTATAATTCAATACAATAATTGTTCCGAATACAACAATGATACAAATCACACATGAATTAAATTAAGTGAATGTAAAAAAGTTTTATTGCTGCCCATGCCTTTGCCAATTGTGCTCAATGAGATTGTGCTGAAGCTGGTGGTGGGTGTTTGAGTCTTCAATTTCCCGATATGTCTGTAGGAATGCTTGTATGCGATCAGGGTCTCTAGATGGCTTGACACGGCTACCGACCTTGTCATCAAAGAACTGCAAGTTCATGTCCCTCTCATCTTGGTCATGTTGTGAAGAATCACATAACATGTCATGATGTTGTTCAGGGTTCGCTTGTCCCAAAAACGAGCAGGACCACGAACAACGGCAAAGCTAGCTTGCAAAACCCCAAAGGCTCTTTCAATATCTTTTCGGGCAGCCTCTTGTGCCTTTTGCAATTCAGCTTGCTTCCTATTTTTGGGTTTTCTGATGGTCTTGACAAATGTAGACCAGGAAGGGCAAATACCATCAGCAATATAGTAGCCCTTTGTGTACTAATGCCCATTCATCGTGTAGTTGCAAGCAGGAGCATCACCACTAGCAAGTCTAACAAACAAATGAGACCGATGCAACACATTGGTGTCAATGAGAGTACCCGACAAACCAAAGAAGCAATGCCAAATACATAAATCCTCGCATGCAACGGGCTCTCACACAATTGTTCACTACTAGGAAAAAAGCCTAGCCAGGTCAAAAAAAGGAAAAAGCCTAGTAGTAGCGCGGGTGCCCGCGCTACTACTACGGCGCTACAGCTAACTTGTAGTAGTAGCGCGCGTGCACCCGCGCTACTACTACGCCTGTTAGTAGTAGCGTGGGTGCTACCCGCCCTACTACTATTAATTTCAAAAACTAAAAAAAATCTCGATCCCGTGCGTGCAGTCAATGGCAGCAATGGTTCGATCCAGCGCCGGCAGGGGTCGCCAGAGGTGTGGAAGGGCGGCGGCAGACCAGATCCAGCGCCGACTGCTGCAGAGGGCCCGGATCCATGGCCGAGCAAGGCGGCGGCGTGGGGCTCCTCTTCACAGCCAAGGCAGTGAGCTCCTGGTCGTCCATGGCGACGACCTGCAAGGGCAAGGACATGGGAGGGTGAGTCAATCCAGAGGGAGAGAGAGAGAAAGAAAGAAAAACGAGGGAGAGAGGAAGGAGATGGAGGTAGCAGCGGGGATGGTCGCCGGTGGTGAGGTGCTCCGTCGTGATGGCATAGAGGCGAGAGGGAAGACAAGCGAGCTCCTGGACGCCAGCGACGCAGGGAGGTGAACTCGTTGGGCGGCATGGAGGAGGAGGTGTGCTTGGGCAGGAGCACCATAGGAGAGCCTATGGAGAGAGGGGGGAGAGTGAGGGAGAGTGGAGGGATTCGGCCGAGGATATGAGGACATCACCTACCTCGTACTTAGTAGTAGCGAGGGTTAAAAACCCACGCTACTACTATCAACTTAGTAGTAGCGCGGGTTTATACCCCCTCGCTACTACTATGGCATGTCCCGAGGGGCACAGTAGAGACCGCTTAGTAGTAGCGAGGGTTAAAAACCCGCGCTACTACTATCAACTTAGTAGTAGGGAGGGGTGTCGCGCTACTAGTAAGTAGCAGTAGCGAGGGGTATAAACTCACGCTCTAGTAAGCGTTTGCCTATAAGAAGGTTTTCCCTAGTAGTGGTTGCATCACGAGACTTACGACAAATACTGCTCGTGCCATGCCTTCGGGCAGTTTTTCAAAGTCCAATGCATACAATCAACGCTTTCTAGCAATGCCCGGCCAACCTTGCTTCTCATTTGTTGCCATCAACATTTTCGTGTCTTCCTCGTTGGGTGCCCGAAGATAGACAGAACCAAAGACACGGATGATCACTTTGGCGAACCTACGCACTGACTCAATTGTAATATCTTCGCCAATGTGAAGATATTCATCGACATAGTCAGTCGGAATGCCATATGCAATCATCCGCATAGTTGACGAGATCGTTTGATATGCGCTAAAAGCCTTCCAGCCCGCGACATTTCTCCTTTGGGTAAAAAAATCAAGAATTGGTCTCGCAAGCTTCATGTTCCCGAGATGGCGGTTGTGAGGGATGCAAAGACGGTCGACAGTCGATCCTCACTGTCTCTTCTGTTCCTATCCTCGAGCTCCTTCACGGCGAGGACCACCACCTGCTGCCAATTGTTCTCGAGTAACATCTCTATGTCTGAGTCATCGGACGAGGATGAATCCTCGAGCAGAAATTCCTCGCAAGGGCTTAAATCCATCTAGAAATCGCAACGGAGCTCGCATGAGTGGAAATCGTTCGCTAAATCTAACTTGAATGGGCAGAAAAGGACTCACCTACGGATCAGGGGCGGGCGGCGACTCGGCGGTGGTCGATCCGGGGCAGCAACGACCCGCGGGCGGTTTGGCGCCGCGGATCCGGAGCGCCGGTGAAGCGGCGCGGTGGACCCGGGTCTGCAGCGATCCGGCGGTGTGTTTCCACGGCGTCTATGGGCAAAATTGAAGGCGGTGGGCGGGCCGGCTGCAGAAAGGGGAAGGAGAACGCGCGCAGAGTGAAATGTCCTTCTCGCCAACTGCTTTTCTGCGATACAGGGAACCTACGGGGGGGGGGGGGGGCAGTGTTTTCCTGGGTCGGGAGGAGGGGGGACAATTTACCGCACCCCTCAATTTTTTTAAGGATCGGGGGCGTTTAAGGTGTTTGTTCGGGCCGTTTTTCCGCGCAAAACTGTAAACTGGCGGTTATTTTGTAGTTTGGTGCGATATATGGGTGCGTGCTAGAGATGCTCTAAGGGCATCTTCAATGGTTGTAAGATAGTTGTTGGTAGACTTTGGCACATAGGATTTTTAAACCAACACCCCTTGCACAAGTTTCAATGTAGAATTAGAGAGCATCTTATTTATTATCTCACATCTTATTGGGCAAACTAGATACAAGCCATTGGGGTTGTTGTATGTTAAGGTGTTGGTTGATGATATGGCATATTTTACCAACAAGGTAACATACAAACTGTTGGAGATGGCCTAAGTGTAGCATGTCTGGGAAATTGCTGGTGTGCGCCCTACCGAACGAGTGGCTGCATCTGACGTGGCAAGCTCCCTGCTTCATGATCCACGCGCCCCGATCCAACGGCTCTAGAGCAGTTCACTGGGAATTGCTTAATAGCTGGCGTTCACTACTTAACGTTTCCCTATGTTTTTTTTTTTTGGTTTCTTTCTCCTTCCTCCTTGCCAAAAATTCTCGAGTCGTGCACGCGGGCGAGGGTGGTAGTTTCGGGTCCCGTCCCCGCGGCGGCCGCGCGCGTTCTTTCCGGGGAGTGTCGCCGTGGATGTCGTCCTGGCTGCTGCGGCTCTTCTTCTTCTTCTTCTTCGGTAGTGGTTGGTCCCTCTTTCCCTCCCTTCCTCGTCTGTCTCGGGTTGATTTGGGGGCGTTGCCGGCCGGCGGCAGATTGGATTGGATTGGTGTTGGTGTGACGGGAGGTGGAGAAAGGGGAGCCGGGAGGAGG
This sequence comes from Triticum aestivum, assembly GCF_018294505.1. Lineage (NCBI taxonomy): Eukaryota > Viridiplantae > Streptophyta > Magnoliopsida > Poales > Poaceae > Triticum > Triticum aestivum. Next base: position 661,567,173 of record NC_057795.1, read on the forward strand.
ATTTTGGGCTCTCGGACGCGCTTGGTCGGTCGTTTCATGATCCGTTCCTCCCTCGGATTGGATTGGTGTGATTCGACAGAACAGAGACATGCCTCACCTCTGATAGAGCCCCTAGAGGAGACCATCCTGATTGAGAGGGGAAAAAAAAGCCCCGAATCGTCGACCACGCCACGACGATACACCGCCCTGCTTATAGACTACTTCACCTATAAGCCGGACGAGGAGTTCAAGCCACGACAGCTTCACTTACATACAAAACATACACACATAGGCTGTTGCCCAGTCAAATCATCCATTCGACTGAACTGAGAAATGCAAAACCGACTCACCTCTGCTAGAGCCTAGAGGAAACCAATCGTTCTTAGACTAAGGGCGATGCAAATCAGATCAAGCAAATCGGCTGCTGTTGTCATGGTTCAGCAGGACTCATGTCGTTGCCCAGAATATTAACCAATAACATCTTCTGCAGCATCATGAAATCAAATCAGTGAAAGTACACACATGCTCGGACGCTTTGAGTTTTTTTTAAGGAAAGCCGCTTTGAGTTGACTCGAAGATGGGCAACAGCTGCTCAATCGCTCACCTGCAACTACTTCCTCCATTTTCCTTTCAGGAAGCGCGCCTTGTCTGACTGAAAAACTGTCTGTCAGTTGAAAATTCAGACATAGAAGAAACAGAGGAGCATCTTTATTACAGTATAAGACATCTCCTCCCGTGCTGTGCTCCACGGGGCACGTTAATCAGTAGTCATCCTCTTCCTGTAACCTGCTGCAGGCGTGCCGTTAATTGCTCCAGTTGCTACTGACAATCGTGGAGGAAGGAACGGTGACACCCAGCGTTTAACCAGGTGAATAATCTACCTTTAACTTCAACCATCGCTTTGTCCTTCCTTTCCTATTTGGCAAGCCTAAATAGAAATTAATTACTAATTAGCTGGCTTGATTTTATTGTGCTTGCCCTAGCTTTTCATACACGCTAGTTGGATACCGGATCTTAATTGGTGCCTAATAACAGAACCCTCTATTCCAGCAAAAATAAAATAGATACTAATAGAATCCTGTAACACATGGAAGTAGGGGATTAGTGTCATTAAAGACATGTTCTCCATTCATCCTCCTTGAATCTGAGTCTAATTTTGACTAAACAAATACGAGCTATATGCCATAGAAGGTATACAATTGAATTTGGTATGATTTTCTTGGTGCATCCGAAATACAGCAGGCCAGGGCTTCACAAATAGTAACTCTAGATTCCAAGTTTTCCAACAAATATTGCATTACAGTGAAAACGTGAGAAATAAAGCAGACCAGTGCTATCGAAACAATAGCTCTGGACTCCAAGTCTTCCAACAATACAATGTTGCTTTATTATGAAAATATGAGAAAATAAAGCAAGCCAGGGCTGCAGAAACATGATTGTTTGTTCCTGGTACACAAGATAGAATATGGGTAGCAATTAGCCAATTACAGTTACATTCTCGTTACCAACCAAATTTCTGACTTTTTCCACAAGATCGGAGAGGAGAGGCCTGGCTGTCTTCTTTACTCCGCAATCAGTCCCTGCAAAGAGCATGCAGCTCTCAAGGTTAGACAGGATCTTTGAAGCATTTTCCAACGACTTCAGGAATTCATTGAGCAGAACGGTGTCCTGGCCGGGCTGCAGCATTAATACCGCAATCTGGCCGCAAAGCTTCACGATTCTTAGACAATGAGCTCTGTCCTCACAGTTCTCTTCTACTATAGCCCTGAGCTTTCCCACAAATGCACCTTCCTCTAGAGAAATCTTTCGAACCACATCGTCGAAGTCATCGACGCTGATCAGTTTGTCACACTCACACATCACAAAAGTAATTGATAACAGTGCTTCTCGGTATTCTATTTCAGCTTTTAGCTCATCACTTGACTTATCAGGTGACTTCTTGATTTGGCCGCTACGTTCTATTGTCAGTTGTTTTTCTTCATCATTTCCCCTTCTTGCACATCTTTTTTCCCATGCAGACATTTTTCTCTCTTCTCTCTGTTCTTTAGGGAGGTCTTGTGTACTGGCTAGTACTTCCGTGAGGACCTGCAACATAATGTAACTTTGTAAAATACAAAAACTTGCCCATATGATACTGCTTAAAGGGTATAAGCAACACTATTGTCGTGACTACTGGAATAATAGTGTTGTGCTAGAGATAAGTAGATAAGCAGATCTGTAAGCTAACCTTTGGCAGCAAGGTTTCCTTCACATAGTCCTTGTCCAATGTACAGTGAGTGCACAAGTTCTCCAAGATCTCCAATGCTACTGTCCTGTACGTGATGTCGTTCTTAGAATCAAGTATTTCATTGGGACAATCTGCAATGTTGTTCTGTTGGTTTTTTATGAACTTAGAGATAGTTTCCATCTTGGAAAGCAATGCCAGTGATTTCCCAGCTGTAACTCTAAGCTTTCCTTTGTCCCCTTCATCATCATTCTTCTTGTTCAAACCATCTTTGTCCCCTTTATCATCAGTAAGGAATATCTGCAACTGCTTTCTGATTAGATTTTCTTTTGTTTCGGTGCTGAGGTTGGCTGACGAATCAGTGACCAGTTCTGTCAGGATTTCTATGGCTCTCATCTGCAGTTCTGTGCCATCATTTTTTCCCTGATAAAGAATTCTCTCCAGGTTGCTCAGTGCATGCTCGTTGGAACAGATTTTGTGGACCAGATCACTTCTGCCAATCCACTCTGGAGCACGGATGAGCCCTATCGTTGCGTGGATACTTCAGAAAGTGCGCGTATCCAGCCGGATAGTGCCCCGATACTTGGATACTGCCCCGATACTTCCCGATACGTATCCCGTAAGTATCCCTGGATATTTTGATATTAAAAATAGAAAATAATGTTTGATACTTCTATGATATTCCTGCGATACATTTTGGATACCTGAAACCCCTCGTTCGACGTGAAATCCCCTCAATAATAAAGGCGCACCTTTGAAGATTCCCAACATGGGCGTGAGTTCATGTGAAAACATCTGTCGATGTTTTTTATTCAATTGAAAGGTTAGCAAGAGAGAGTTGATGCATTGATTGGAACAGCAAACCTGGTCAAATCTTACAACCAATTAATGAAAGTGGACTAAGTGCAAGAAAAGAAAGGGGTAATCGTATTGAGGCATGCTTTGACCTAGAAGCTCCTGAATTTTTTCTTCATATTTGTAATAATTAATATATTTTTTTGCGAGGGTAAAGCGAGTTTTATTGCAAATTCATAGAGTTACAGTTGAGAGGCCACACATCCTCGATACAAGGAGGATCTGAGCGGAGCCAGACAACGGTGGCTCGCTCCGAATGGCTATAATTTGCCAAACGGTCGGCAACTCTATTTTGAAAACGACTTAAGTTTCTGAGGAACAAACTCCCTACTACCAGCTAAGTACTTGATCTCCAATACTAAGTGCCCGTATGCTGAACGCTGGAGAGCATCCGTAGACAAGCATGACAACGCTTCAGAAGAATCCGATTGTAGTATCACCGGCGCATCGGAATGTTCAATAGCCAGCGCCATACCTTGCATCATCGCATGTAGTTTCGCCTCCAGAGAATCATTGCAATGAAAGACGTATCTGTAAGCTGCAAACAAAATCATCCCTTCGTAATTCCTTAGAACCATCCCGACCGCCGCGTGCCGTCGCCCGGGTGGAATGAGTCGTATCCCCGTATCCATGTTTTTAGAAAATTGACGTATCGGGCGTATCCCCGTATCGCATATCCGATACGTATCCAAGTATCCATGCAACGTAGGATGAGCCTGTGTACCACTTTGAGTGACCCATTCACTACATCGGCCCATAGATTTGCATTGATATCTTGGATTAGTGTCTCAGAGTACAGTGGTGCCATGATCTTAGGGAGGAGACCAGGGGTGTTGCATATGTCGTTGCAATTATGTTGATCGAAGACGAGCCTCTCAAGAATTGTGAGGCCTTGTAGAATCAGCTCATTCCAGCCATCTCCTTTGCTGCCATGATGGGTTGAGCTATCCACTCCATCTTGTGGAGTGTTACCACCTTGGTTTCTGAATTTTTTTACTTTGTTGTCCTCAGTGCCTTTGAGAACAAAAATCGATTTTTTCTTACCGAAACCAGCAACTCTTCTTCCTCTATATTCCTCTATTTCTTTGGCAAGAGAAATAAACCTTTCCCTAGCACCGTCAGCATCTTTTTTTGACTCACTAACAGTAACATGACTGGGTCCTTGTTGGTTGTTCCAATACGGCAGGGTGGTATCAAGCAGGGAGGATATGCAGTGTATCGCCCCTGGGAACTGGGACAAATGAATGTCACCGGCAAGGTATGCGACGATCCTGGCGACGACCTCCCTGAGCTCTCTGTTGCTGCTTCTCCATCCTAGCGTATCAATCAGCTTCTGAATCTTTGGTCTGGAGGGGAGTAGTAGGGGCCTTACATCTGCCTCCAGCTTAATGAAGTTATCGAGCATCCTTGCTCCTGAGAGGTAGTCTTTCTGCGATTCCGAGTCAACCAAATCAACAGCATAGTTGATCAAATTCATACCATCTATGGATGTAGGGTCTCGCCAGCATTTTGCTCGGATATCATATAGGTAACCTAAAATTGTTATGCTGCCCCACTTTTCTGGTAACTGGCATTCTTCCCGGAACAAAACCATAACCGACATCACTGACACATCCATCAACCACCATATGAAGAAGAGCACACCTTGGCCAATAACCAAACAGTAGAACATGTTCAGTGCTGGCACCAGGTTTGCTTTGTTGTCGTCACATGCGGTGTTGCAATAATCATGCTGCCATAGGCGCCACAGTGAGAGCACAATGCATGCAACAGGCCCAAGTTTATAAAGGATCCCTGCCATTAGAACCACTACCAGGGCTGGCAAGGATAGTATTTGGATAATGATAACTTCTACCAACTGAATAACAGGCCCAAGTCTCGGTAGATACCAACTTGGTGTAAGATGTTCCCTAGGACGTGTAAAAGCTTTCCTCGCAAGCTTCTCCATTAGGTTCAAAAATATAGGGAATAGGTTGTCCCCTGAGTCGTTGAAGATCCTGTTTGTCAAATTGCAAATGCGTCGTTAGTGCCCGAGCATTAATATAGATTGAGTCGGTTAGTATTTATTTGTTTATGCCAAAATCGACAAGCGGAGAAGAATTTCTACCATAAGAAGAAAGTTATCCATATAATTGAGAATAAAAAAAAGGTTTAAACCCGCATACGAGACAGGAGACATGGTACATAGAACAAGGTCAATAGCACCATCTGCCCACGGCCAAGGTAGCACAAACTTTTTCCCGGAAAAAAGGTAGAAGAAACTCAACACGCCCCATGGGAAGATCCCACATCATTGTGATGACCTATGGCATCCATGATATGGCGGCTCCGACTTCACAACAACAATAATGCTGCCATGGCAGAAGTCTGCGTACTGACTATGTGTGCACCTTTTTAGCTGATTAGGTAAGTTTATTAGCTATATATTTGGATTAGTCTTAGTCCACGGCCGAAAATGCTGCCGTGAAAGCCAAAACGTCTGCCATGGCAACAAATTCTCCCACGGCCCAAGCACTACCATGGCAGTGAAATTGGCTACCACGACAGGCAAATCTACTGCCATGGCAGCGAAAAAGGCTTCCATAGCCGCACCGACGACCACCGATGCACTTAAGCGAGTGCGTGCAATGAAAACACTCTCAAGGATATCATCTTCCTCCCAAACCGTCGGCACATGGACATGCCAGAGAAGCAGCTATCATGTGGTGGCGGCGTCCCTGTCATCGGAGAGGAGTTCAACGACGATGATGACTACCCTGACTACGAGCTCCATCTTGCTCTGGTTGAAGAAGCCGGATTGTTCCAAGAAGTCAAGAAGCACGAGTGCTGGCGATGCGGCATGATGGAGGAGATGGGCTCCATCGAAGCCAACAACACACTGCGCCTTGTGGATCTCCCTCCTGGTCATCGCTCAATCGGTTTGAAGTCGGTCTACTATGTTAAAGAGGATGCAGATGGCGTCGTGGTGAAGTACAAAGACAGGATCATCGCAAAGGAGTATGTCCAGAAGCACGATGTCGACTACGACGAAGTATTTGCTCTGGTGGCGAGAGTCGAGTCCGTAGGCCTCCTTGCTCTCACGGCACGCATAGGCTAGATAGCCCACCACATGCCTTTCTCAACGGTGAACTTGAAGAGGAGGTTTACATGCCACAACCTCCAGGGTTGTTCGTTGCTCGCGAGACCAACAAGGTGCTCAAGCTGGACAAGGGGCTCTATGACCTGAAACAAGCCACGCGCTTGGAACACCATGGTGGACGCGTGCTTCATGTCACTCGGGTTCAGCTGGTGCCCTTCAGAGCACGCGATGTACACTATGGGCACTGCAACGTCATGGCTGCTACTGGTCGGCGTCTACGTCGATGATCTGATAATCATCGGTTCGAGGAGGAGATCACACGCTTCAAAGGTGAGATGCAGACATTGTTCGAGATGATTGATATCGGGCAGCTCGAATATTACATGGGGATCGAGGTGCGGCAGCACGGCGCCAACATTGACTTCTGCCAGACCAGGTACACAGTCAAGAACCTCCACAAGGTGGTATGCCGGGCTGCAACCCGTGCCATGTTCCCATGGAGCCGCGCTTTAAGCTGAGTAGGGTGAGCTCAGCACAGCCAGACGCCATGGAGTACGGGAGCATCATTGGTATGCTCTCTACCTCGTCCACACCAGGCCGGATTTGTCCTTCTTCGTCGACTAAGTGTCACGGTTCATGCAGAGCCCACGGCCAAGCACATGGCGGCGGTGAAGAACATAATGTGCTACGTTGCAGGAACTCTGCACCCATAGAGGGCCCCTAATCGGCTACAATCTAGGACGCGATGTTGACAACAGAAGAAGCACCACGACGTCATGTTCTTCCTCGGCAACAACCTGGTTAGCTGCCAGTCGCAGAAACAAAGGGTGGTGGCTCTTTCGTCGTGTGAATCCGAGTACATATCTGCAACGACGGCCGCGTGCCAAGGCATTTGGCTTGCACGCCTACTCGAAGAAATCAGAGATGAAGAGCCAAGGGCGGCGATGATACCTGTCACCAACAAATCAGCCATATCCCCACGTAAGAATCCTATTTTCCATGAATGAATCAAATACATTGAGATTCAATATCATTTTATTCGGGAGGCATGGTGAACGGGAACATCCATATCCGAAGAACAACTCGCCAATATGCTCACCAAAGCACTTGGGCTTGGGCGTGTCAAGCTTCAGGAGCAACGACCAAAGATCGGGATGATTGAGATCAACAGAACAAGGTTTAGGGAGTGAATGTTGAAGTTAACCTGCGATTGTTCCATTTCGTTGCCATGGCAGAGCTTTTGACAAAAAGGGTCTCCCCGCTTTATATTATAAAGCAATAATCAACCGATACAATCAGCTCGTTGGGGCCGCAGCATAAATAAGCCCCCAAAAAAAGAGAGAAAGAAAAGAGAAACAAATGCCGACGCCGGCAGCTCAACTAAGCGAAGATGACCGACACCCGCCGCATCCTTTGGAGAAGTACCACCGCACGCCCAGCACTCCGAAACCTCGCATACCAAGCAACACCTTCAGGAAGGAATGCGACAACGACGCCGCTGCTGCCCAGACAAGTCCTAGGGTTTTTCCCCGGTATGCAGATGGCAGTGAGGACGACGTATCACCGACACCCCTCAGGAAGGTCCGGCCGCGCCCACGGGCATAGCCACGCCTGTGGCGGACGAGCCGCCAGGGATTTCTCCCACCCCGAAACCACCACCGTCGCCCTAGACAATCGGAAGTGTACCACCCAACATGCCGCCCGCCAGCCTGTGCCACCGCGGTCACTGCACCAACTTCACCGTCTCACCGAGGCCACCAACACGAGACTTAGAGGGAGGACAAGGAGACACCGGGCTCGGGGGCAACCGCAGCGCAACCGGCAAGAGGGGACAACCTTCATTGCCGCGCGGAGCCGACCGGACGTAGCGATAGGGACCTGCCAGGACACCATAGGCCCGGCGGGACCCCAACGGGTCCGGACAATCTCTGATGCCACGCTGCAGCACGCCGGTCGCCGGAGCCATCACCACCGCAGCCGCATCCACCTCGCCGCACCACCAGGGAGCCGCGCTGCCGCGCCCCGAACCGCCGGCCCACCCCAGCCGAGCTGGGGCCCGAAAGGGCCCAGATCTGGGTCGAGCGGGGGCCGCCGGCCAGCCACACACCGCGCCGTCCCGCAGCCAACGGCCATGCCACCGCGTCAAGGGCACTCGTGGCCCGCGGAACCCCGCCGTCGGGCAGGAGGGAGCCCCGACTCCACCTCCAAGCACGCGGGGAAGAGACGTCTGCCGGCGCCGACGCCACCCGGGCACGCCGATGTCCTCTGCCGGCGGTGGCGAAGTGGGGTGGAGGAGGAGGGGGTCGAGACGGGGTGGAGGGGTGGAGGCGCTCCGCCGCCGCGGGGGGCGACGGGAGCGTGGGAGGAGGTGGGGAACGGGGACAATCCTCATGGCAGAGCTTTTTAGCTGCCACGACAACTGTTTTTAGCACAATAATTAATGTTGCCACGACAGAAGTCTGCATACAGACTGTGTGTGCACCTTTTTAGCTGATTAGGGGAGTTTCTTAGCTAGATATTTGGATTAGGCTTAGTCCATGCTGGCACGTACTGGTTCATGGGATGGCACGAATGCCAAGGTTCGGCGTATTGCACGGAGGCTCTTTCGATTGGTAACAAAATAAAGGAAATGAGAAATAGAGAAAATGCTGCGACGTATTGCACGTAGCACAAACTCTTGTTCCATCAAGCTCTTCGTGTAAGTGAATGTATTGTGCCACCGATGAAGACCAACATTGAGGTCACGCCAACTGAGCCACCCCCAGAATGGGCATTACCGCAGCAACAAGTCCTCGTCGTTAACTCATGGGTCATCTTAGGGGTGCAAATGGGCACCCTTTGGGATAGCCTCTAATCCTATTTAGTTCAATCAAATTAACTAAAATTCTAAGTGTGTAATTTTGAAAACGCAGTTCATTTGACTGAGAAAGGGAGTTAGAGGTTACAATGAGGACTATCAATTTGCATCCTTAGTCACCTATCACTTTTTTCCAACCGGGCTCACACCCCTTTCCATTAACTTTGCAATTAACGGAAATACAAGAGTCTGCTTTGAGTATTGTGCAAAACATCACCCACCAGTCAAAGTCAAATGAGACAGCCTAGAGCAAAAGGAGACTGAAAGGGGGGAGCGAGTTGGCGCACCGCCAAGAAACCCACTGTGGATGACCCTAAAATGGATCACCCACCATGGGGCGAAAACCTGCAGCCAAGGGTCCGTAGACAGAAGTGGGTGCTAATTAGAGTCTCTGGAGCAATGCTACCAAGGAGAATTATAGTGCAACGATACCGCCGCTCAATTCAGAGAAACATGGGATCTATAGTTTCTTGGGAACCCCGGGAAGAAACGAAAATGCAGTGTTGTAGTGAAACCTCCAACTAGGTAAACAGAGCCACATGTGTTCTATTGTTGCCTTTGGCAACGCCAAAACCAGGATACTGCGCTGCAATTCCTCTGCCTACCCACCCAACAAACCAGTCCTTACCGCCGCTTTTGACCTCGCCACTGCGACAACCACCCACCGGTAGGTTGAGTTTATGGCAAGGTCAAAAGCAGCGGTTGGCCCATGCTCACGATCGGAGCTCATGGTGGCCAATAGCTAACCAAATGCTTCTAGCTGGATAGGAACCCTCGGCCACTACAGGACATCCAAATCTAACCGTGGGATATGAAGATCGGTTGGGCCATGACATAATGGAGGCAGCACCCCACTCATCGGTCGGCTATCCCTGCTGTCTGAGGAGGATCACCACTGCCAAGCCTGGGTCATACCCACGTGTACCTCCCGCCACTAAGATATCACCATCCGTGTATATCAATCATTGTACATCTACAACGAGTATGAGCCCCTTAACCTTAGGGTGTGGGGCCCACCACCTCTGCAGCCTAGCCAGCGGCAATGCGACGGGTTTGACAAAGGGCCTTTGATCACACCATTTTCTCTTCTCTGTCCATAAAAACTTCGGCTTACTTGAAATTCGTGAAATTGATGGTTTTCTAAAACAGACGGGATTTATCAAAAAGGCTTTCGCCCCGCTTTATATATAAAGCAACGATCATCAACAACCCGGTACAAACACACACCATCATAATACACGCACAGACACCCAAGGCAACATACATAGGAGCTGAGCGCAGCAACACCACCCCAAGCACTACAAGAGCAACCGGGGTCCTCAACCGTGAACATGCCACCACGAAGAGATGAAGCCGCATACGACGAACCGTGGGCTTCAAAGCGGTGCCGTCAGGAAGGATACGACACCGGAGTGCCACCACCGCTCGACCCAAGGATCAGAGTTTTCCTGCCACCGAACGGCACACCCCGGCTGCCACGGCGCCCACATGACCATGGCCACCGGGTAGCACCGAGCCATGGGCTCTGCCCATGAGCACCACGCAACCACCACCAAGGCCGCCGCCCCGACATCCAAGACCTTGACACCACCTCATCCGAGACCCGCTGCTACCCAACCAAAGAGACGAACGGAAAGGCCCCACCTTTCGCTCCCCTGGGTGGCCCCCGCCACCGAGACCCAGTAGGCCGGCCAAAAACTGGCCTCCATCGACCGTCCCGCAACACTGGGCGTGAGACGGGCTTGATCCTGCTGCGGGGTGCGATACGAGCTCGGTCCTACTGCAAGGCGCGAGACGAGCTCGGCCCTCCAGCACCGGGTGCGCGACGAGCAATAGACCGCAGCTAGGAGAAGGCCAACCCTTCGACGAAAGTAGCGCCCGGACGACAAGGAGAGGGACCAAAGGCCGACACAGGTCGCCTATGGGCGAGCCGACGCCTGAACAAGCCAGCCGCCGCTGCTACCAACCTGCCACCTCGCGAGCCGCTCACCGACGGGCCGACGCTGTGGAACAACCCAAACCACCGCCATGATCCACCACCACACCGTGGTAGACCACATCCACGCCGGGACCCCGAGGGCTAGCCCTGAGCCGCCCGCTAGCTACCATGGGCCAGATCTAAGCTGATCTGGCCGGCAACCACCGCCGCGAGCTGCCATGGTCCAAAACCCCATGGTTACACCCAGTGGCAGATCCAGAAATTCAACTTTGGGTGTTCAAAAAAAAATTCCCACCCTAATAGAAGTGGCCTAATTCAGTTGGAAATCAATCAAAACGATGAGACAATCAGATCTTCATCTATACAATTAGCCACTTCATCAGACCAGGAACTATATCTCTAAATCCAAACAGAAAATACACATTCATTAATTGGGGATTTCTATTTTGCATCGGAAGGAGATTCACCTTAGGCTTGTCTATGTCTTCCGGAGCATCGAACCAATGGGGGTTCCATCCCATCCGGTGCCAGCAGCTTGGTCAGGCTCTCCGCTCGTCCGGTCCTGGGTAGTGGTTGTGTTGTCATGCATGTTGGTGTGCGGGAGAGGTCTAAGTCGTCGAGCTCGGAGGGGATAGGTGAGCCGCGGGTCCTAGGTCCATCAGTCTGGTGGCAGAGGCGCCGAGGACGGTGGCTGGAGAACCACCGGAGTGCAGTGGCCGGTGGCGACTCCGGCTCTGGTGCACTAGGCTAGCTTCTCTATTTGCGTGTGGGTTTTTTTCTTTTGAGAATTTTTTGCGTCTGGGTGGTCTCTCTCTCTTGAGTGGAGTGTGGGTGGTCTCTCGCGCCTGGGCAAGTGGTTGTTTCCTGCTACTGGGTTAGTAGGCTGCTGACCTCTGCTGCCGATGGACTAGGCCTGTTGGCCACAATTGACATGTACGCTTAGTATCTCTGCCATATACCTATATATATGAAAGTTTTTGCAAAAAAAATTGGCCCATGCCGCTGGATCCGCCCCTGGTTACACCTTATTTTTGCGAAAGTTGACAACATAAGATTTCGGGTTTGGCTAAAATTCTTGGAATTTCACACTACCGGACTCGCGGGCTATGCCTACGGCCCAGGGCTGTCGGCATAGGTCCTTTGCCGTCGGCATAGATCTATGCCTACGGCTGCCGTCGGCATAGCCCCGTCGGCGTAGATCACGCCAGCGTAGATGTGTCAGACCGTCGGCGTAGTATAGCCGTCGGCATAGGTGCATATGCCGACGGCCGTGGGACAGCCGTCGGCATAGTTTAGCCGTCGGCGTTGTTTTCCGTCTGACGGCAACGGACGGCGTCGTCAAAAGCGCTGGCGATTCAGGGGACGACACGTGGCGTAGGTATACCTGCGCCACGTGTTGTCCCCTGGCTTCTCCTAGCGACAGGGCTATGCCTACGGCAAAGCCGTCGGAATAGATGGAAATCTATGCCGACGGCTTTGCCGTAGGCATAGCTCTGCCACGTGTCGCTTCCTGGTAACTCCTGGGCTTAACTATGCCGAGGTTTTGCCGTAGGCATAGTTTTTTTTCCTGTTTTCTCTTTTTCAATTCATTTGACAGCATTTTAAAGCAGAATAATATGGAATTATGCAAAAATATGACAGTTCATCATCTAAACATACTCAAGTTCATCATCATCATTTAAACATAGTCAAGTTCATCATCTAAAGATCATCACCGGAGAAAGTTCATGAACATAAAAGTAGTGCAAGACATGGAACATCATAAAAGTTAGAACATGAAAGGCATGGCACGACGGCCGCATGCATGGAATCATCATCGACATCAAGCAAGACCACCTCCGCCAAGTCCACCTCCGCCAAAACCACCACCACCACCAAGTCCACCTCCGCCAAAACCACCACCACCATCAAGTCCACCTCCGCCAAAACCACCACCACCACCAAGTCCACCTCTGCCAAAACCACCACCATCAAGTCCATCTCCGCCAAAACCACCACCACCAAGTCCACCTCCGCCAAAACCACCACCGCCAAGACCACCTCCGCCAAGACCGCCACCGCGACCACCATCACTCTGCCAGATCGGAGTGACTGGGGTCGACGGAGCAGGAGTCGAGCTACCGGTTCCCTACATGTTTGAGAGAAGATTCTAACGGTAAATATGACATGATAGTGTTGAATGAACGAGAACTAGTTTGTCAGTAGTTAGGCAAATATACTAACCGGACTATCACCGCCTAGTGCCACCCATTCCTCGAACGTGGGAATGTGTGGGGCGTCTCCCGCAGGTTGTTGTGGGGGTCCAACTTGTGGTGGCTCCATGCGGTTAGTCCAAGACGCCAACATAGCCTGGATGTTAGTTAAACAAGCAAACTAGAAAGTCAGAAGGAATGAAAGTGCAAATTTGAGCTTGGTTTTAAGAGGGCAAAACTAACTGCCATCACTTGACGGTTGTAATCATCGTTTGCCTTCACTCTTTGCAAGTACTCCTGCACCTCAATATGCCTATGCTCGAGAAAGGCCTGATATGCCTACAAAATTGAGGTTGTTTCTAAGTGGGCAGTGCTGAAAATAAACACGCTGGCGGACTAAGGGAGGCTGCGAACGACCCGTACTCTCTAACGGGCTCAGCTTGGTAGCTCGAAGCCGTGAGTACGAGATCGACGGAGCGATCAAGCCATCGAAACACGGATACCGGCCATGGAACTTACCCTGGATGGCCACCACCTCGTGTCGTCGATCTGAGACTGGGCGACCTTAGGAACGGGAACATCTGGATGCAACTTCTGATAGTTCTGAGTGTAAGACTCCAGGTGCTGCTAGGTGTTGCCGTAGTACTGGCTCTCGCCATCCTTGCGGTCACTCCACTCGCGGGCCAGCTTCCACGACTCCATGTCTGAGAGCGGCCTCTGCAACTTGTCCTCCTGCAATGTCAAACAGAAGTTAGCCATACATAAGAACATGATGGTAAAGAAGAACAAAAATGCATCATGCATATAGATATACCTTCACGGCCTTTAAGCCCTAGTGGTTCCTGTTTCCTTGGCCGTGTGTCCCGTCTTTTCCACGGTTAGCCCGGGCCTTGATGCTCTTGACAGCAAACTCTGCATCGTCACCGACCCACCTATCCACCAAACTCGCCCATCCGTCATGCCTTCCATAGCACCAACGAGGAACAACCTATGCAAATTTTGGAAGCATGACATGTGATCACGAAACATATAGTTGACTGCTTGAAACAATGAAAAGTCAGTAATAGTTACCATCATGAACTGCTCCTTGTTCATGGTAAGTTTTTGCTTTTGTGCTTGAGTTTTGGTCATCTTTTGTTGCAGGTAGATATGGTAGTACTGCGAGACGGCAACCCAACGCACCTCGTGCTGCAACTAACGAGCTTTCTTCTTCGCAACCGCAAGTAAGACCACGTCGGCTCTGGCCTTGTGCTCGACAAGAACTCTATAGAGTTGCTGCAATCATGCATAAACCAGAAGCAAACAAGGCATGAGTTGAGTGATTCAATGATAAACTATGAACGAAACTGAAGACAAGTGATTCAGAAGAGAACTTACCCAAAATTTGGTGATCACGGCCTTAGCGGCCGTCCCGTACTCCGCGTTGCTGCAAGCCTCGTAGTGGGCCCAGCTTGTGGCCAAAACACGCAGCTGCGGGTCCCTGTCTGGCCGCGGGCAGAATAGGCCAGGCCAAAACTCCTTCAACAGGACAGTGATAAGGCCGTTCGGTTTACGGCCCTTTCCGTGAATGATCCAGTTACTGCAAAATAATCAAAGGATTGCCATGTGTACAATAAGAAAATGTTGTCATGTGTTGAAATATGATTGAGATGCACTTACTCTGTCCCCGCAGGTTCAATGAGCCACTTGTGCGCCTCGATAGAAGGTGGTGTAGGTACTCCGGCGGTACCACGCAGCCACCCCTGCGGAGCACCCGGTGGCAAGTCACCCCACAACTCGGGGTCAACCTCCCCTCCACCCTCCTCGCCCTCCTCCTCACCCTCCTCCTCGGCCTCCTCCTCCTCGGCCTCCTCCTCCTCACCCTCCTCCTCCTCGCCATCAGGAACATACTCCTCCTCCTCAGACTCAGAAGCTGCCTCAGCATAGGAGGGCATCAAAGAAGACCCTCCTATTTCGGACACGGCCTGGAGTTTTTTGGCCCGGTTGCCTCTCCCCCCACCTCCTCGTCCTCTAGGGGCTCTCCCCCCACCCCCTCCTCCTCTAGGGTCTCCTCCCCCGACCCCTCCACCTCCCTGTGAGGTTCCATCCTCGCGTAGTAGGGAGGGAACCTTGTGGGCTCGTCCACTCCGAGTAAGTCCTCCTTTGAGTTTACTGAGGAAACTGGCGCCGCTGGACTTGCCCATGATTAGCAAACCTGCATTGAGAAGAGAATAATAAATTAGTAAGGATATAAAAAAAGCATACAGGAAAGACATTAATAACAGAAGAGCACATTAAGCATACTATTGCAATGATCATTAAAAGAACTTACATTTTCTAGAACCCATATGAATCATCACTATTGTAATCTATTTGTCGACCGGTCTCATCATCACTATCCCGCATATCTTCTTCGTTGTCTGACGGAGGTGGAGGCTCTTCCTCATCGTCAGCGTCAGCGTCTTCATTTAACTTTTCAAGCATAATTATGTCTCTTTGATTCACAACTGCCTCACCATCAATCCGTGCGCCGTCGTCGTTTGGGTCCAGGTCAACATAACCCAAGTCATCATCCTCCTTGTTTCGGACCACGTCATCATGTTCCTCTTGAAAGAACACTCCCTCGTATGTCATGGGGTTTATGTTGTAGTAATCATCATCGTTCGGGTCCGGTAGCTTACCATGTGGCGACACCTTGAACACAACTTCCCAACCCTTTAGGTACTCTTTCTGGCATGGGTAAGGCAGATAATATACTTGTGTGGCCTGGGTAGCGGCGATAAAGAGATCAGCTCCGGCATAGACGGTTGATGGTTTAACTTGAACTAAACCAACATAAGGCGTATGTCTCAGACCCTTTTTGGGGTCGAACCATCGGCATTTGAACACAGTGAGACTTAGGTGTTTTACGGCCATGTTTGAATGTAAGCTCGTATATTTTTCCTACCCTTCCGTAGTAATCTACTTTATTATCTCCTTCGGTGAAGACTCCGGTATTTATGGTTTTGGGATCAGGCCGACTGTTCTGGTGCTCCTCTATATGGAAGCGATACCCATTCACATCATACTTTTGGCATGTCATGACGGTAGGGTCAAAACCCATGGAAACCCATCTCAATTCTTCATCCATTGATTCGTCTGGATCATTTCCCTACAAGTTTAATTGAAATTATAGGGTGCATGAGTTTAATTGGAAGTGTGAAATGGGTAATAGGGAAGTGTGAAAAATTACTTTCTCCATGAACCACGCAACGAAATTTTTCCTTCCATCAGCACCCTTTCGGAGAAGAGCAAGTGCCTCCGCTTCAGTAGGAGGCAGCATTCCCGTCCACTCTTCTTCAACGAATCGACTACAATAAGAAAAGCGGTATAAGAACTAGGCAAAGTGAACATAACGAATTGACTAAAAGAATGGTGCAAAGGTATTACCTCATCCACTCATCCTCAACTTCCTTGATGTTGTGCAAGATATAGAACATGACATCCTCCCACTCATCTCATGGCATGACATAAGATGTCGAGCATCCAGCCCTGCCACCTTGCCCGATGAATAGAGGCAACTTGGGTTTATACTTGGGTTCTTCTGTATTGTATCGAGACACCTTATTGTGCAACATGGGAACATGTAGGCTGTCCTGAGGTCTGCCACCTCCTCTAGGATAACTGCCTTAGCTATGGAAGCTTCAATCTTAGCTTTGTTTCCACATTTCTGTCTCAGATGCTTGTTCTGCCTCTCAGGGCCGTACTGCCAACGATTCTGCACAGGGCCCCCAACAATACCTCGTTCGCGAGGTGCAAAATGAGATGTGTCATCGGAGTAAAGAAGCCTGGCGGGAAGATCTTCTCTAGCTTGCATATCAACTCCGGCGCCTTCTTATGCATTTCTTTTATCTTCTCAGGACATACTTCTTTAGCACAAAGCGTGCAGAAGAAATGGCTTAACTCCGCAAGCACACGACAGACACGCTCGGGAACATAGCCCCGAACCATCACCGGCATAATCTGCTCAATCCATACATGATAGTCATGACTCTTGAGCCCGGTCACTCTGCCCGTTAAAAGATTGACCCCCTTACTTATATTCGACACATAACCATCAGTGAACTTCACGACGTGTTTCAGCCACTTGAATGCCTCCATCTTATGATACTTTTTAAGTACGAAGTCAACATCTGGCTTGAACCAAGATTTTCGACTGCCTGTGGGAGGCTGCATGTGAAGACGTGGTCTATCACAAATATTCTGTTGATCGACTCTAGCATTAACATTATCCTTTGACTTATCAGGAATGTTAAGGATGGTGCGAAAAAGGGACTCTGTGCCATTCTTTGCGGTGTGCATCACATCGATGTTGTATGGAAGTTTGAGGTCCTTAAAATAGGGAAGCTGCGTGAAGGGGGTAATGTGAGTCCAGTTGTGCGTCTCATCATATCCTTCAAAACATTTTTTCCCTTTACCTTTGCCTTTGCCCTCGCCCTCGTCTTCGCCTGTGGCTTTGCCTTTGTCTTTGCCTTTCCCTTCACCGGCAGGCTTAAGAGCTTTCAGCTGAGCAAGCACATCCGCACTAGAAAACGTTGGAATCTCGTTTACTTCATGGACAACTTTGCCTTTTGTGAAGTTCTTCTTGTCTTCCCTATCAGGATGGTCTGGAGGGAGGAACTGTCGATGCAGGTCAAAGGCAACATACTTGCCACCCTTCTTCAGCCAAATGAAAATCAAGGCCTGCATGCACACTGGGCAAGGCATCTTTCCACTTGTACACCATCCGCAGAACAGGGCATAGCCGGGAAAGTCATGCATGCAATACTGTAGCCAAACTTTCATCAAGAAATTTTTCTGCAGATACCGGTCGTATGTCAACCTCGGGAAGTACCAAGAATGGTGCAAATCATCCACCAACGGCTGCATAAACACACTCAAATTCTTCTCTGGATATTCAGGCCCCGGAATTATAAGCGACAGGAACATGGTCTTGCGTTGCATTATGGCGCCGGGAGGGAGATTGAGCGGAATAACAAATACGGGCCAACAGCTGTATGGATTAGACGACACACCATATGGATTAAACCCATCACCTGTTATAGAACTTCTGACATTCCCAGCCTCGAGTGCTTCCTCCGGGTACTCTATATCGAATGACTTCCATGCTTCACCTTCTGATGGATGTACATTTTTTTTGGATTGTATCTTTTCCCTTCCTTGTGCCACTTCATCATTTTGGCAGACTCCTTGGTGATGAAAAGGCGCTGCAGTCTTTTTATAAAATCAAGATACCGAAGAACCTTCACAGGGATTTTTAGCTACTGCTTCTGACCATGCTTATCGACCACCTCAATATACCGAGAGGAACCGCACTTCCTACAGTAGTTGTCATCCGCATACTCATGCCTAAACAAAAGGCAATTCTTTGGACAAACATGTATTTTCTCATAGTCCATGGAAAGCTCCTTCATGATTTTCTTCGTAGTGTACATGGTTTTCGGCAGTTCATGGCCCTTAGGCAGGCTTTTAGCCCATACTCCCAGAAATGCTTCGAAGCAACCTCAGCTACAGCCGTACTCAGCCTTGACTGCCATCAGTTGCGAGATGGCATCCAACACAGACAGTTGGCACCCTCATAGAGAGGTTTCTTTGACGAGGCCAAGATTTCCAGGAAGGCCTTTGCGGTTTCCTCCGGCTCCTCCGGTTCATTCGCTGAATGTGACGGAGGTGTCGGCTGTGCAGGAAAGACATCATCTAGCATGTCTCTAACCCCATCGTCCTCATAACCAGCGACGCATTGTCGTATCACATCCTCTCTACCATGGTCCCGTTGGGCAAAGTTCATCGGCATATTAAAGTTGGGCATAAATCCATTCGTGCGAAGGTGCTTAGTCATCTCACTCTTATCTCTGCGGATACGTCTCTTACATTTGGCACACGGGCATTCTGGCACCATCCTCATTGGACTACGGAATATCTCTTTCAAAAACACATCAGTTTTCTCGACCCACTCTGTTGTTACTTGATTCCGACGGAAAAACCCACTATACATCCACTGATTATCTGCCATCTCTGCTTTATTGGAAGCCACACAACAAAATTAAGAATTCATTTAAATTACTCACATCAATATTTTACTTTTTACAAGGTTGATGAGAAACGACATTTAATCCATCTACATCTCTAATAGGTAAAGATGGGTCCTAATCCCACCCGAGAATGTGTAGATTGAGTACGTTGTCCATGCTCTACCCCATTCCGAGACAAAATTTCGGCAGCACCTCCCCAAATACACGTCTCGGCAAAATGCCGAGAGAATGTGCATCCGGAGAACAACAGGGAGGCGCCGCCGAAATCCTGTCTCGGAACGGGATAGAGCATAAACAACGTACCCAATCTACATATCCTCGGGCTGTCCATGGAAAGCGCTGGACAATTCGAAAGAGCTGCGGTGATAAATATGCAATTGAATTCATATTTATCGATGCAACCCTTTTGGACGGGAGACCTAGGTTACGCGACTTGATGTGAAAATTTAATCCAGTGACATGGAAAAAAAGTGGACGAGGTCATGGAATTGTTGCTCACCCTCCGATGTAGTCGATCAAAGGAGAGGGACGATCGTGGACTAACACCTCCAACGTCGACAATCACTCCACGAAGATGGAACACCACAAATCCTGTTAATTACACCGAGTGAAAAAAAATTAGGTCATCACCTCACATTAAGCATTGATACTTTTAACTATGAAAAAAAATCATGTTTCGTCAAGTGTCAAATTTTTCCTTCAATATTTTTAGCAAGATCATCATGATTAAATAACTACTCATCATATCATAATTTTGCAGCACATCTCACATAGCTACTTAACATTAAGCATTGACACTTAAAACTATGAAAAAAATCATATTTTGTCAAGTGTCAAATTTTGTCCGGTTCAATTTTTTCGACAAGATCATCATGATAAAAATAACCACTCATCTTATACCAATTTTGGAGCACATCTCAAATGACAAGATCATCATGATAAAAATCTAACATCCAACATCCAACATCTAACATCCAACATCCATCTAACATCCAAATGACAAGATCTCAAGCCGGGCAGATCACGTCGTCTTCCCACCATGCGGTCGAGCTGACGCCTGGTTTGCCTTTTGGGAAATCAATGAAGACCCATAACCTGGCCCCGCAAGTCGATCAGAGGCTCGGGGCTACACCCCTCGCGTGCGCTATTGTGAAGGGGGACGTGCTATGCAACAAAAAATTATGATACACGAGAACACCCAGAATCACTATGAAGATGACGATAACGATCAAACTCACCAACGAGCAGAGTACTAGAAGCAGTGAAGAAGTTGGTGAAGTGCAACGATTCCCACATCTAGGTTATACCTCCGACGTCAAATAGGTGCCATCCAGACAAGTTATCAATATCTCGTTTCTGAAGAAATTTGTAATGTTTTACCTAGGTAAGTTTCCGATGAATCCGAAGAAGTCCATGTTTCCTTTCAGCGATTGGTGGGACAGTAATGTGTTTAGCTCCATGTATAATTGGCTAATGCGTGTGACTGGAGAGAAGCTTGGTGCTTTTCCTAGCACATCCCGAGTTTGATTTGGCTCAAGCTCCTCCTGTAGAGATAGTTTTTTTTTTTGAAAACGGGCAAAACATTTGCCATGTATATTAATTAAGAGAGAATGGAGTTTGTGTTACAAACACCCCTTAACAATACACGGAAGAATCACTCTCCCGGCATGATGGACCCTAACTTCTTAGCTCCAGCGGCGACCCAAAATGATGCCTCCCTTTTGATGTTGTCGAGAAGAACCGTAGGCGGAGCGGCCATGTTGCGGAATACACGAGCGTTTCGCTCGTTCCAGATCGTCCATGTAGTGAGCATGGTGAGCGAGGCCATGGCCTTCCGGTTGGGGACGGAAGCATCAGTCAACCCAAGCCACCAGTCTAAGGTGGAATGCCTCAGGGGCCAAGTAGAGGTGTCAATGTGAATGAGTTGCAGCCACGCCTTGACCAAGCCCCATAGGCGAACGGTGAAACGACATTTGAAGAAGAGATGGTCAACCGATTCATTCTCACGCATGCATAGGGGGCATGAGCCACAGTTAGGCCAACCACGCTTGGCCAATCGATCCGCAGTCCAGACTCTATTTTGGATGGCCAGCCAAGCAAAGAACTTGACCTTGGGTGGAGCCCAGATTTTCCACACTGCATGCTCCAAGGGAGAGCGAATGAGGCCGAGAAATTGCGCTTTGTAGGCGGACTCCACCGTGTAGAGGCCACTAGTAGAATGCTTCCAAACAATGTCGTCGTCAAATATCCTCCTGTAGGTGAAAATCCCGGATGGTGGCCCAAAGCTCGAAAAATTGTCTGAAGTGCTCTATAAAAAAATCGGACGTCATCTTGATCTTTTTAACCCAAGCGCCATCCTTTAGTGCTTCCCGCACCTTCCAATTCTTCCTCGTTGACGCCGCGTAGATGAGAGGGGCCAAATCCATGGGTTTGCGGTTGTGCACCCACGGAGAGTCCCAAAAGGGGGCGCGCGCGCCATTTCCCACGATAATAGTTGAGGAGGCATAGAAGAAGTTGTAGTCTGCGTCATCGCACGGGTTGCCCATGCCAACCCACATCTTAGTTGGCTCCTTCCACTCAAACCAAATCCAACGAATCCTCAGTGCCCTAGCGAATTTCTCCGTGTTTAGCACTCCAAGACCCCCATTGGCAATTGGGCAGCAAACGGTGTCCCAATTAACCTTGCATTTGGCCCCGGTGGTCTTGTCTGTTCCCTCCCAAAGGAACGCTCGCTCAAGCTTGTTGAGATTTTTGAGGGTGCTTGTGGGGACGACGAGCGTAGTGATGAAGTATATGGCTTGGGAGGCAAGCACCGACTTGACCAAGGCGGTGCGTCCCATAGACGTGATGTTTTGCCCGTCCCAAGGGACCAACTTTGCCGCCGCCTTATCCTCCAAGAACTGAAAGTCCACCTTCCTGAGCCGCCACACAGAGAGCGGGAGGCCTAAGTATTTCATGGGGAAGGATCCGCGCGCCGCCGGAAGCTTTTGAAGGATGTCCGACAGGTTGATGTGCCCACAACGGATTGGGATGACCGAGCTCTTGTGAAAGTTGGTGGCTAGACCGGTGACATCACCAAAAAGACGAAGGATGTTGGAGAGGTGGTCAATATCGCGCATGATGGGTGCCATGAAGACCGCCGCGTCGTCCGCATAAAGGGAGGTTTGTAAAAGAACCCCACGGCCACGGATTTTATGAAATAGCCCTCTAGTTGCCGCCATCTCAAGAATTCTTTGGAGTGGGTCGATCGCGAGCACAAATAGCAAGGGGGATATAGGGTCCCCCTGTCGGAGACCCTGGCCATGGATGATGGGGCTGCCAGCGACGCCGTTAAGAAGAATCCGCGAGGAAGAGGAGCAAAGTAGGGCGGTGATCCAATCTCTGAAAATGCTCGGGAACCCCCTACGGCGGAGGAGGTCAATGATATACTCCCACTTGACTGAATCAAATGCCTTCCGAATGTCCAACTTGAAGAGAAGCGAAGGGGTTTTGCACTTGTGGAGCCTCCGCGCAAGATTCCTCACATACATGAAATTGTCGTTGTTAGAATTAAGAAGTGATGGATACTAAGGCAGCACAAGTAATGTATATTTGTTGTCTTTGCAGGGATGAGACCTCAGCTAGGATCAGTCCTTCTACTTGTTCACTTAGCTGAACCTTTGCTAGCTCTGAAATCAATTTGTTCAGGGTGATCTCCTCCAGTGGGTGCTAAGGTGCAGGCAGAGATGTGCAGCTCCTGGAAGCTTTGGAGCACTGAGAAGATGTGTGCGACCGTTGCAAGTTGTAGGTGCTAAGAAAAAGGTGAACAACTGAGAAGATGTTTGCTTGTCATTGCAAGTTGCTGTATTTGGTGTATTTTGTAGATATTCTGTTTGGTGTATTCTGTAGCGATGGAACCGGTGAAGCTATCTTTATATGTGATGATGTATTAATTAAGGTATAATGTAAGTTCCTGATGATACAATGATATCTATAAACGTGAAGGTTATGAACGGAGCTGAATCAATCTTTTACATGTGACTCTTTTTTTGCGGGAAATTTACATGTGACTTTGGCCATAGTGTAGTGCATAATTCAATCTGCTTTGAACATGTGACTTTGGTCATAATGCAGTCTGTTTGACAAAAGCGAGTTAAAGTGACAGCATGGTCCATGGATCGGTTTTAAGCATAAAGTGAGACGAATTGACAGCATGGCCCAGGGAACAAAGAGGCAAAATACAGTTTTGTCCTGACACATGATTTTTCGCATTTTATTTTATTTCATCAACCGTTTGTTACATAAATAATAGGAAGTTCTCAAATTTTTCATCAAAATAAATAAAGAAGTGAGTTCCAAAGAACTGAATTAATAGGAAGGTCTCAAATTTTTCATCAAATAAATTTTACATAAATAAATTTGCCCACAGATTTTTGTTTTTTTTCAAAAGAAAAAAGACCCGGATTAAAAAAAAAACAAATTAACTTGAATAAAAAAAAGGGTTTAAGCTTAAAGTGTTCCAAAAACCTCTCTAGCCCAACTGATGTCGGCGTGTGGCTTGAGGGTGCGAGTTGGATTCCCTAGATCATTACTTTTTTGAAGACAAATTAATAAAAAAGGACGTCCGCCAGGAGCTCACCTTACGGCCCAGTTCTTTTGAGCAGATTATGGAGAATCTTGGTCCCGAAAATCCCGAGCGAAAAGAACTCGATTGAACTTCCAAAATCTCAACCGGATTCTCCAGAATCCTAGTGCAATCCCAAAAACCCAAAATACCTGGTTTCTCCCACAATCTCAGGATTCTGGCAAGTCCCACCAAAGAAAACGCTTGGAGTTAATAGAGTGCCCCTGTTGTAGCATGTTATTACGGCAAAACTGCCACCGAGCCACCCACGACCGATGCCGATCTGGTTCGCATCGCGTGACCTCGAGCATGGCCGCCCGCTAAGATTCCAGCGCCGCCGCCCGCCCCAGTTCGCCGTCCCAGACCACACAGCCGCCGGCGCGGCCCTCGCCGCCGCCCGCCCCAGTTCACCGTCCCGGACCATGCACTGGTGGAAAAACAGGCTTCCGTCCAGCCCCATAAGTCGCGAAGCTGTAGGAACCGCGACTAATGGGACCTTTAGTCGCGGTTCTGGAGGTGAACCGCGACCAAAGGCCTGGGCCCAGGGCGCTCGGTGGCCAGCTGGCGCACGTGAGGGTCTTTAGTCGCGGTTGGCCAGGACAACCGCGACTAAAGGCCTTCGGGCACCTTTAGTCACGGTTTGCCAGGCCAACCGCAACTAAAACCCCTCCCCTATATATACCCATCCAGCAGCCAACACTTAGCCATTTGGAGCCATTCTCTTCACAAGTGGTTTGCCTGAATTTTTTGATATATTATTTGTATTTTTAACATTTTGAATTGAATTAGTTTTATTTTTCTGAATTTTTTGATATATTATTTGTATTTTTAACATTTTGAATTGAATTAGTTTTATTTTTCTTAATTTTTGATATATTATTTGTATTTTTAGAATTTTGAATTGAATTAGTTTTATTTTTCTGAATTTTTTGCCCAACCGCGACTAAAGGTGGTTGCGCGCGGGAACGAAAAACCCGCCAAAAAAGTCCTTTAGTCGCGGGTCGCCTCCCCAACCGCGACTAAAGGTTACCCTTTAGTCGCGGGTCGCCTCCCCAACCGCGACTAAAGGTTACCCTTTAGTCGCGGGTCGCCTCCCCAACCGCGACTAAAGGGGGGGGGCTATAAATACAACCGCCCGACCCGTCGCCTCCATTTCTCCGCTTGTTCTCTGCCGCGCCGAAGGCCTGCCGTCCTCGCCCTCGACGCCGCCCGCCGTCGACCTCGCCCTCGACGCCGCCCGCCGTCGCCCGCGCCCTTGACGCCGCCCGCCGTCGCCCGCCGCCCCCTCTCGCCCACGTACGGCGCCCGCCGCCCCCTTTCGCCCTAGTACGCCGCCCGCCGGCCTCCCTCGCCCACCGCGCCGCCTCGCTGCCCTCAACGCCGGCGGCCGGCCTCGCCGCCCTCAACGCCGGCGTTGATCGAGAGAGAGAGAGAGAGCAGAGAGAGCAGAGAGAGAGAGAGAGCAGAGAGCAGAGAGAAAGAGCGATGATCGAGAGAGAGAGAGAGAGCAGAGAGAGAGAGAGCAGAGAGCAGAGAGAGAGAGAGAGCAGAGAGAGAGAGAGAGAATTTTTTAACTAGTTAATTAACAAAAAAAACGGTAAAATTTGATAATTAACAAAAACGGTAAATAACTTAGTTTAACAAAAACGGTAAAACCCTAAACCTGTGGCGGCCTTTAGTCGCGGTTGGCCAGAAGAACCGCGACTAAAGGTCCTCCGCCCCGACGGCCGCCTGGCGCCCACGTGGACGGGCCGTTAGTCGCGGTTCTTAAGCAGCCGCGACTAAAGGTGGGGGGCTTTAGTCGCGCTTATTTGGTCGCGGTTGCGCAACTGCGACTAATGGCAGTTGCGAACCGCGACCAAAGGCCTTTTTTCCACCAGTGATGCAGCCGCCGGCGAGGCCCTCGCCGCCGCCGGTCTGCACTCCCGCTGCAGTCCAGCTTCCTCTCCGGGCCCTTTCCTCCTTTGCCCTCTGCTGCCACCGAGACACCCGGAAGCCGCCGTCGAGCCCCTCTGCACCGGCTACCGACGGCGCCTCCGTCCCGAAGCTGCAGCCGAACATCAACATCTCCTCCACTCCTCCACGGTGATCCAGCCTCTCTTTCCCAACTCTCTGTTCTTTTTTTTTAGCTATAAACTGGATAGATGCAAAAAAAACTGTTGCATATATAGAGGAATCGATGTGTCAATTTGTTAGATGGATGGATAGATTGATTGTTCAATTTGTCACATGAATGGATGGATTGATTGTTCAATTTGTCACATGGATGGATGGATTGATTGTTTTATTTTGTTTGATGGATGGATTGTGCTATAATTTTTTTTGGTTGATATTGTCAATACTACTGCATATTGGTACTATTGCCGAAACTTGGCTTTGGCTCACATTTGATAAGATATTGTTCGAAACAACAAAGTGTTAACAATTCATCAGACAGTTTCTGTCAAGGGGTACTACAGACATTTCGGCACACAACTCTTACCAGAATCTCAAACTAGAATCTCAGAAAAGAACTCGACGCCAGATCCTGGGAGAAGCAGATTCTCGCAAAATTTTCTAGAATCTTGATTCTGCAGAATCCCGGGTGAAAAGAACTGGGCCAGCGTCAGATTTGCACCAAGAACCGGGCATCCGGATTGGACTGCAGGAAGGGCGTTCGCCAGCATCAGCCTCCTAGCGAACGTTCGACAAATAACATTTCTGTTGGTTTATGTTTTTTGTTTCTCCTTCCTCCGAGGGTTTGCCAAAAGTTGTCGAGCTCTGCACGCGGGCGAGGGTGGTTTCGGTCCCGTCCGGGGAGTGTCGCCATTGTTCCCGTCCTGGCTGCTGCGGATCTTCTTCTTCTTCGGTTGCGGATGGTCCCTCTTTCTCCCTCCCTTCCTGCTCTGTCCCACTTTGATTTGGGGGCGTTGCCGACTGGATTGGATTGGATTGGTTTGTTGTTCGTGTGACGGGGAGGTAAGGGAAGGGAATCCGATAGGAGGATTTTGGACGCGCTCGCTCGTCTCATGATCCGTTCCTCTCTAGCCCCCCTGTGTCACCTCATCCCATCTTTCTCTCTGATGCGCCGCCTCCGCCGACAGTGGTCCAGCACAAGGGCCGGGCAGCTGTGGCGGGGGGAACCTGCCTGATGGCCTCTGCAAGTATAAGCTGACGAAGAATCGAGCCACGGAAGCTTCACCTACAGAAAACATAATACACACGGAATTTGTTTCTCAGTCAATCAACCATTCGACAGACAAAAATAACTCACCTCTGCTAGATGAAACCATCTTGATCTTGAGAGGAAAAATGCCCCGAATCATCGACCACGCCACGGCGGTACAACAGCCTGCTTAGACTAATGCCCACACTGACCTGTCCAATGGAAGCGACACAGTTATGGACCTGGAATGATACAGCAGCAACAAGAACAGGGTAGAAGCAGAGAATTGGGGACAAGCAACAGCAGCAGCTACCACTAGTATTGAGAGTAGAGGACATACAGGTTTGGGATTCAGTTACAGTCTAGTCAAAATACAGCAGCCAAGCTCTCTTGCCACAGAACTACTTAACCTGACAACCCACCACGCCAACTGCTGTTACAACAACACTCCAACACACACACACACACAGACAATGCCTCTCAGGCGGTCCATTCTGGGCCCACTGATACTAGGTGGACGGCGAACAAGTCTTGTTACCTTAGGTCTCTGCTTTTTCCTCAAGGTGTAAGCGCCATATCTGAAGCCAGGTCCATGACAGATGCGCAGTAAACTAATCGTGTAGCCGCTCTATCGATCCCATGGGAGATAACGCTATACAAAAAGACACCGTATACACCAGCAGATCGGCCGTTCGTTCCAGCACAATAGGTCCATCACAAGTAACAAATAAGCTCTATATATAGAGAAAGAACAGTAAGAGAGCGACATGGCAAGGCGCGCATACGGTTCTGGTGCTCTTGTATTCTGTTACCCTCTAGCTAGCCTAATAGAAATCCTTCATGTGGTCCTGCATCCCACTTCTCCAACAGCCAACAGGGCCGGCCGATCCCCTATCCATTACCGGCATACCGGAAATAACCAAGTTTAAGGATACCAACAGGGGGGAAAAGAAGAAGCGTTCCGTTGGAAATGCCGTCGCTCGGCGCATTCTTACAGGACCTACTCCTGACCCGAGTCCTGATAAAGACACTTTCAAAAGTAAACCGGCCTTATATTTCTAGGAAAAGTGACTTTCTATCGTTTGGAACAGCAACGGAACTGCAGTCCTAGTGGTGGTTGTAGACAAATCGGTGTTGGAATCCTCACAAAGCGAAGAAGCATTTGCATAAGGATAATTTATAGTACTTGCAAATACAGAAAGCATTTAGTTTCAAAGAGGGCATTCACTTGGTAGTTCAACATACAGACATAGAATTCAGGGATAAATCCCACAAACCAGAGCGTTTACATGCTCAACGATGAGAAGAAATTAACGTGGTCACTGCAAAGCACACGTGCAATATTTCTGAAAAAGGGCAGTAAAAGTACATCAATGACATTTTTGAGCACTATAATAGTACTCGATTATACTGCAAATATGTCATATTGTCATTCTCTCCAATCATCTCGGACCTCTTGTATTTCGCTGATTTCTTCTGTTTCACTCGGAGCAAGCTGTTGGGTTAAATGCTGCCCCAGAATTGGACTCCATGGTTGGCCTTGTTCTTCTAGTGCTCCATTTGACGGAACCCTTGCTGGCGCTTCGTGTGCCAACGGCTGATCACCAGAACCACCTGCAGTTGGGTCCTGCCCTTGGTCGCCATGGTTGCCATCATCTGGGGTTTTCGGATATGGCCAGCGCTTGCTGCTGTGGATATTGCAGTGAGAAAGAATGACCCATATATGAGTTATGAACTCACTACCTGTTGCAAGGCATTTCTTGTGAGCCGAGGCATTCCATGAGGGCGCTGTGTGTACCAGTATATCGGCCCAGACTTCTGCGAGGACTTTCCAACGAACTACTTCATCAGGGATCTCATGAATCAGATAGCAAGCAAGGTCTGCAGCTTTCTGAAGTATCATATTGTGGTGGGTGTTTGATCTTTCCTTTCTTATGACACTTGTGTTGCCATCTTGTTCAGGCACTCCTTCTCGAATTAGCGTCCTGTAAATGCTTTGCAGAGTGTCACAGCCCTTCAGGATATCTAAAGACTCATCGACGGTGCTTCTGAATATGTCATCGGCAGTTAAGAAACTGTCGGGTAGCAAATCTGGTTCTATTACAAGCAGATAGGCGCAGTAGCGCGATATACTGTTGGCAGCTATATAATTAGCTCGCAGCGCCCCTTCAATTCTATCTTCCTTTATAAGATATGGCTGGGAGGAGAAACAACTGAGAGCAGTCTTGATTGCACACAGTAACTCAGAAGTGGTTAAGCTTGTGTTGTAGCATTGAGCAAGCTCAATCTCACACAGGCTTGTTGCTATATGCCACACAAGAATGCTGTGGCACCATGTTGGCAGTTCGAAAGTCCGCTTAAAAGGGAACTGCCTGAGATCAGTTGGCAGGTCTGACTCTAATGAGTTCTGCTCAAGATCTAACGAGCAAAGTGACTTGAGAACGGCGGCTTTCAGATCTCTTGGGAGCTCCGTTGGGCTGCTTACTTTTGCACCTCTTATTTCTTTTGGGACCAAGCCAAGGCTTAACCAGTAAAGAATGTTCCTAGGATTGTGACCAAATGACTGCAAGAATTCATACTGACCGATCTTATTGTGCCAACGGCGCACAATTCTACATCTTGGTGTGCACAAGATCTGAAGCAATAACTTCCACAGCCACTGTGGAATCCACTTCAGGGTCCTCGAGGTGTATTCGCACAGCAGCATCACCTTGGTCCAGTCGGACAACAAGTAGGTGACCACCTTCCAAAACTCCTTGATCACGATAATGCCCATGAATATCCATGTGATGATGAGATCAACATTGACCCCGTGCACGACGTGGGCAATTTCCTCCTTCTTAGGCTTGTAGAGTTTATGAATGTCCCTTCCAAGCCAAGTGATGAGAGCAATCGTCAAGAGAGGGTACCAAGCAAAAAGCAGTGGGAAGCCACGCCAAAAAAGGATGGGGTATCTTGTGTAGAAGTAGTCGTTGAGGAACGTTAGCTCCAACTTAGCAATTCTGAATGTTCTCTCAGCATGGTGGTCTATTTGCGCTGTCAAATCTCTGCTCTTCTTGCCAATAATTTCATACATTAGTTTTCTGGTGCTAGCAATGCTATCGGCTGGCAGGGGTAAGTCGTCAAATCTGCAACGGAGTAGCCGGTATAGTGCAAAGGACAGGCACATGTCTTTGGCCCATGATGGTTGGACGTCCCCTGCACCGGTGTCTGAATGCTGCTCGCTGAGCAGCTTCCAAGTCTTGTCAAGAGTGATGAACCGTCCTTGTGACTCCAAACAAAATTTATACCTAGGCGCCTGCAGTTCGACTTTCTGCTTCTGATCTCCAGAGACCAAGTACTTATATGCCACCATTGTAGTCGGATCCCCATCCTTACAAATACCATCTTCGGTACCCATATATGCTGTCAGAAGCGGCGAGCTCCAACCGTGCAAGAATGATCTTGTGGCCTTATAGTACGCAACTCGTATGTATATACTTCTCACTGGCTGCATTGCCCAGAGTACCCAGATCGGGTGCTTAAACTGACTGTTCTGCGTGCCGATTAAGAAGGACACCCCTAGAAATGAAACCACTCTTACGCCCTTGGTCATCCGTCTGTTGTCTTGGTCAGGGATGCCGTATGCCGAGATGAAGCAAGCACTGAACCGGAGGTTGACCAATATGAGCGCCCATATTGAAAACAGATCTTTCTTGAAGGGTGCACTCTGCATCAGCCCAATTGTGTAGATGAATGAGGTATCGCTTATGGCGTCGAGGGCAAGTAAGAGGTACTTGATGGTGGAGTGGCGGCACCGACGACGGAACATGTCCAACAATGACATCAGGAGGAAGATGGATGCAATGGCCACAACGAGGAACTCAATTCTCATAAGGGCCGCGCTACCACTATCTTCAAATACTAAGGACCATTTCACAAGTTCGCTGGCCTTCACCATGTTTTTTCCCTTTCCTGGTTTGCGCAAGGCACCCTGACAATGATTTTCAAACATATTATAAATCAAGTTAATTCTGCTATTCTTTACATGCTACTAATATTTGACTAACTCTAGATCACATATGCCGTTTTATTATTATTATTATTATTATTATTATTATTATTATTATTATTATTATTATTATTATTATTATTATTTAATAACAAGAAACTTGTTGTTTTAAACGCCAATCTGTGACCACAAATCCTACTATAACATATTTATAGATTCCAACAAAATCAAATAAAGTTAGGAAGTACTACCTCCGTCCTGGTTTATTTGTCCTCTTTGTATTTTGTGCCAAACTTTGACCTTCGATTTAACTAACAAAATATTAATGCATGTTACAAAAAATAGTATAGTTAGAATTCAAATACGAATCCAATGATATAATTTTTGGTGATGTGCACTAACATTTTCTTAGTTAAATCTAAGGTTAAAATTTAGCACAAAATATGAAGGGGACCAATAAACCAGGACGGAGGTAGTACTTATGTTTTTTGTAAATATCCAATCCAAATACTTCTACAATACCAGAGGTCGAGGTTTAAAAAACAATTGACTGCATAAACAATACTAACCCTGTTCGTACATATACATGATTGTCAAAAAAGTTTGATATCAAACTGTTGTAACTTTGCTCACTAATATATAAAAATAGGTTGTAGGTGAAAGTATCAATTGGCTTTGAAGTATTTCTAGAGGTTAAGCATGTACTCCCTCCGTCCGGAAATACTTGTCCTTGAAATGGATAAAATGGATGTATCTATAACTAAAATAAGTCTAGATACAACCATTTTGAGGACAAGTATTTCCGGACGGAGGGAGTACATGTTATGATCTCAAATGACTTTCATCTTATTTTCTCCCTTTACAGTTTGTTTCAGATCATGTACAGATGATAGCTGACATGATTTAATAGAACTGTAGTTTATAACTGACTTTCTGTTTCTGTTTCCTTGGATGGCGTTTTTATCTGAAATAAATGGATAAAAGAAACACACAGGTTGCTCTATTGGTCCAGACAAACTAATTTCAAAAGCTTCTTGCGCTGACTCCAACAATATTGCTAATTATGCTAATTTGGTCACCTGTATGATACTAATTGCTAGATGAAAGAGAACTAAACCTAGTAGCTCAGTTTATTGGTTGACCTGATCATTTGCCATGTGCCATGTGCACATGCTAGTAACCTGCTCATATGTTGTACAGTTGAAAACAGGGTACTACTTGGGATCCTAAAATTATTTACTCCATGGCATGTTTAAGTCATTTATGAAGCTGGTATGAGGGAATTAGGACTGAACCTGAACTATATAGTTTTAATATGGTTCTACAATGTTTTAGAAAAAAAAAAAGACTAAGGAAAAGTGTGAACAAATGGTCCTGTTATAAAGCGTGAAGATGGTGTTCCTGGGTTCTAGTTCTTCTCTCGGAACTTGAACACGAAGCTCAGCTATTTACTTGGCAATTGATCAAGTGTACAGAAGGGTCTTGTTTTTAGGTTTATTATGCTGCACCTTATTCTTTTATTTCTTTTTCTTTTTCAAGGCCTTTCCATATAGACGGAAAGAGTGGGAAAAGGGAAAACATATGTGCAGATGCTACTACTCAGATGCATCCCCTATTTTTCGACGACACTAGAATCTGGAGTGTATGGGTGGATACTTATATGCTTAGATTCATAAGTTATGAAGCATGACCCTGAAATGGAAAAGAAAACAAAGGATGCCCTAAAGAAGGACAATGGTGTTTAACTCAAACTGACGGGGGCCCTCCTTCCCATGGATTCCCGACCTTTCTGAACTAGCACACCTATGAGTCAAGGAAACACTTGCATTTCATCCCAATAATAACGCTACTCATGGTGCCGGCTTCAAAAACAAGGCTTTACCTGTACTTCGGGGGGTATCTAAATCTGGTCGGGGTTGGGGATGATGCTCTTCTTATTCTGCTCGCTCTGCTCCACCTCTCGCCGAGCCGGGGCTGACCTTGGCCTTCTCCTCCCAAGCTCCTCTCCCTCCACAATGCATTGTGTCCCTCGATGCTTAGCTCTCGCAGGTGTCCGCCATGGCTCCTCGGTCCTGGTTCTTGAGGACAAATGCTACTACTCCTACTAGTTCAGATGCTTAGTGTGTGAGATTTGCTCTGCTAGGCAACGACCCTGTCTCTTCCTCCGTCAATTTTTAATGCGACTGCGCTCACTTCCCGACCGTGCGCAGCGCGTTCCCAAGGTCGCGGGGCCACCACATCTGCCTAGTATAGACTAAAAAAGGAATAGTGACTGGTGGGGGCAAACTCCCATAAAAGAAATGGAACAGAGCCGGATGGGGACCTACTCCCAAGCCAGAAATTATTTACCTTGTCGGAATGTGACCGTGCTGTTATTCGTGTGGGCTGCACAGTGGTTAGTCTTGCATCTAGTACTAATTTAGAGATGGCATGAATTGTTTCTTAGTCTTATCTAACATAATTAGCTATTTCTAAAAATATAGTGAGACATATTGTGCTAACAAACCATGTCTTAAATGAAAGAAGACAAGTCTTTTCTTATAGACTCTTTCTTCGCCACCTTAGCATTTATCTTATGTGGCAATCTTAAGACAACACCATTATATTTTCTTATAGACTCTTTCTTCGCCACCTTAGCATTTATCTTATGTGGCAATCTTAAGACAACACCATTATATCTTAAGCACGTCACATAATTTAATAAGATAATAAAAATGTTATACAATGAGTTATCTCTTAGCACTACTAGGGAAAACCTTATACACAGAGGTATAGCAGTAGCGCTAGTCAAAACACGGTGCTATTGCGACTTATTAGTAGCGCTTGTTACAAAAGCACGCTACAACTATTGTTATAGAAGTAGCGCGTCTGCTCGGAAAAGCGCTACTACTATAATTCCCTCGCTGGTGCCGGTAGGCTAGGAATAGTAGTAGCGGTTCTTCCAGAAGCATGCTACTGCTAAAAACTTTGTAGCAGTGCGCTTATGCTGTAGAGCGCTACTGCTATGAAAAAGAAAATAACTAGAAAAATAAGTAAAAAAGTAAATGAAAATGAAAGAAATAGAAAAAAGAGAAATGAAAAAGAATAAAATGTAAAGAAAACAAAAGAAAAATAAAAATAAAACAGAAAGCAATAGCTGTACCGCGTTTCGCTGGAAAACACTATATCTAACTTAGCTATAGCGCGTTTCGGCAAAACGCGCTACTGCTAGTTCGACTTAACCTCGGCCGTGCGGGCTCAAAATTTCGCTAAGTCCTTCCCCCTCCACTCCCCCCTTTCCCCCAACTGCTCCATCGCCGCCGTCGCCCTGCCGCCTTCGACCACGCCGCCGCTGCCCGAGGCCGCCTTCGACCACACCGCCGCCGCCCGAGGCCGCCCTCGACCTCACAGCCGCCACTCGAGGCCGTCGTCGACCTCACCGTCGCCTCCCTCGAGCTCAACGCCGCCGCCCTCGACCTCATCGCCGCCGCCCGAGCCCGCCCAGGACCACCGCCGCCCGAGCCAGAGCCTGCCCTCGCCGCCGACCGTAAGGCTCTGCCTCTCCTCTCCCCTACCCTTCTTTCTCTCTCTCTGCTAGGGCAATTCATATATAAGTTGATGCTGTGTTGATGTTCATATGAACCCTAGGTGTTCATATGAACCATAGATTTGTTTAGGGCAGTAGGCATTTTTTAGCATTTAGGAAAAATGATTAGCAATTTTTTTAGGAAATTAGCTAGGGCAAATTTTTATGAAAATGCCTAAACAGTAATTCCATTGATCTTTAAATTAATAGAGGGTATGTAAATAATAGTAGCATTTATATTTTATTAATAGAGGCTATAAACAAAAAACACTTAGCTATAAAAAAGTATTTGGATTATGGACCTGAATCTGCTCCAAATTTCATTCAAATGAAAATTGAATTATTTGGACTATGGACCTGAATATTTTTGAAGAAATTGGGTGTAGGCATTTAGCTATGGCATTTTATGAAAATTGATTTTTTATGAAAATTGAATTATTTGGACTATGAAAACAGTAGCTATGGCATTTAGCTATAAACAAAAAAAGAATTGTTTTTCTTTACAAAGATTGATACCGGCATCGAGACCGGTGCTGAGACCGAGACCGGCGCTGAGACTGAGACTGAGACCGCTGCCGAGACTAGAGGAGCCGGTGTAGAACCGAAAGCAAAGAGGTAACGACTTTTTAACAAGCTCAGGACTACTAGATTGGTGGTCACGGAGGTGGACGATGGAAATTTTGAGCCAACCGTGCCCGAGGAAGCACGCGCGTGCTACAGCAATCAAACAGGCTGCATCATACGGACAACCGCCACCATCAACGATGAGAAACT
The DNA here is from genome assembly GCF_018294505.1 of Triticum aestivum. Taxonomy (NCBI): domain Eukaryota; kingdom Viridiplantae; phylum Streptophyta; class Magnoliopsida; order Poales; family Poaceae; genus Triticum; species Triticum aestivum. The sequence continues at coordinate 661,602,426 of NC_057795.1, forward strand.
AAAGAAGATAGATAATATGAGGCCCTGCCTCCTAAAGACGCTGCACCAGATATTCTTGTTCCCGGGCCGGAATGAAAAGGATTATGAAGATCCAAATAAGGACCCGACAATGAAGAAGATAAACAAACACATCATGACCAAGTTTAGCGATGCGTTGGCCGCCTGGAAAGCAAAGGTGAAATATCGGATCGTCACCAAAAAGGAACCCTACTCGAGATTGTAAAGGATAATCCGACAATCATGGCAGAGCACTTTGAAATATTCAAGGCGGCTTGTGAGGCCGAAGCTGCCAAAAAAAGTCGAAGTACATGAAGGGGCTTCAATAGAGGAACATTGATTCCCACCACCCCGGAAGTCATGGTTACGGCGGGAAGATGTCCATATGGTCCAAGGAGGAGGCGGAAGCCGCGAGTCTGGGCATCCCAGACCCCTTGGCGGAGTTCACTGTCCCGCAGGAGCGTGACGTCCTCAGGGCCCGACACCGATGGGACCCAGTGAAGAAGGTTTTCGAGACGAACGCGGTCACGACAGAGTTCATGAGAATGTTGGTAATTTTAGTTTCTGATCAATTCGACTGCATGTTATTCATATTTGTAAACGATCCTTGTGCACCGAAAGCGGCCGAAAGTGAGAGAGAGCAGTACAGGATTGCGGCCGAAAGCGACTCGCCGTCTGAGGCGTTGGCGAGGCCCATGTGGGACACTCCATTCAACCGGGCGTTGAACATATTGAAAGGACTCCTGGTGGAGACTCGACCATCGTATGGACGCGTGCACGGTGTCGGAGACGGCGCCACGTGGAAGAAGTACTACCATGAGACCACGGAGGAGAGAAAGGAAAGATGGAGGTTAACTGAAGAAATCATCGACAAGAAGGTTGAGATTGCGGTTGAGAAGAAATCATCTGAGACAGTCGCAACAGTGGTAGCTGCCGCAAAGCAGGTGGTTGTAGATATGTCTACTACCTTGGTTCCGGCAATTGGACCAGGCAAAATCCGGAAGAAAATGCAGTGTACTTTCCCCTTGCTGACTTCATGGCTGCACCTGCTCCTGCACCTGCTCCCGCACCGGCTCCTGCACCTGCTCCCGCACCGACTCCCGCACCGGCTCCTGCACCTGCTCCTGCACCTGCTCCCGCACCGGCTATGACACTGGATGTGCTCGGCGGTGCTTCTTCTTTGGCTGAGCTCGACGCCCTCACGATATCTGTCACACCGGCCCTCTTCAATAAATGTATAATCTCCCGTTTTCGTTGCCTTTCGGATGTCTCACGTCGCAGACTTTTCTTTGCAGGCCGACGAAACCCCGTGCACCATATTGTACACCATCGGCGACCAGAAGGTGGACGTGGGGAAGACGACGATAATGGAGCCGAAGGAACCATTTTTCCACAGCAGGCCGATCCGCCCAGACGTCTTCAAGGTTTCCACGGCCAGTGTCAAACCGGGCCATGAGAATTTGGCTCCTCCGGTACTAGGGGGGATGACGACGAGACCCCGCGGCGGCTTGGTGATTGCAATGGGTGGGTCCTGTTGTGGCCAAAGAGTCTGCTTCGTCTAGAGGCGGCCGGGAGCACACCCATGAGCACGCAGTTAGGTATGAACATCAACACCCCACCTACTCAATTAGCGTCGGCTGTCGTGCTGAGTGATAGCGGACGGGGTGAGGAAGAGCCTCCATTAGTTGCTGGTGACGTCGCCATAGATGAGGATGAGGATGACGATGACACTCAACAATATGTCAATACTGGCGCCTACTTAGAGTTTGAGCGTCATGAGTCGGTGCCTGATCAATTGCCGCCTCTGGAGTCCGAATGTATTATGGACGACCTTCCGGTAGCAAAGAAGGGTAGGAAGACACCGAGGAAAGGCAACAAAGCTGCTTCTATAATCCAGCCGCCTTAGCAGACTCGGGTTCAAGACCGTATAGATATCCCCGGTGCGGCAAAATTGCATATCGCCGGTGAACCAATCCTACCTAAAGCAGCGCTAGAGGGCAGATTCGGCGATCTAAGGAGACTTCATGATGATGTGCTGCTGATAGAGAAAGGCCTCACCGCCTCGAAAAATCCGGGATAATCACTCTACGTGGTTAACATGCTGCGGCAATTGTCGTACGTCCACACATTCCCCGCGGAGAAGTTCTTCCTTCGGTTTGATTACATCTTCGACATGTTTCACTTGAAGAAGCTGGATTTTACGTTTGTCCGCCTTTACGCCTTGCACATGAACTACATCATCGGGTTTGAGCAGATACCTTATATCTGTGTCGCTGACCTGTAGTTCATGGATGAGGGCTTCTTGGCAGTCTGCACAGAGCACTATGAATACGCAAGGGACTACCTCGTCAATTTCATGCTCGCCAATAAGGACAAGGAGGTGATTCTCGTGCCTTATCATGTCCTGTAAGTCATCCGCGCGGATATCCTTCCTTCGATTTCAATCATTCATTTGCACGGTGGAGGCTAACTAATTTGAGGTGTTCTTATTTTGCGCAGCGGCGGGTGTTCCGTCCTCATCATCCTCTACCCCCGATACTCCCACTCTCTTTACATGGACTCATCGAAGAACATTAACAAAAAGGATTACACCCACATCAAGTCTGTTCTCGACAGTGCTATCTTTTACTATGGCGCACGAGGTGGAGAGGTCAAGGACAAGAAGTACAGGGACGACAGGCCCGGCTGCTGCATCCAGCAACCGAGGAAATTCTCTTAATGATGGATTCTATGTCCTACACCACATGATGGAGTACAGACGGGATCATCAGAATCTTCACATGTCACCTAGATCTGGCGATGCCCATATTCTGCAATGGGTAAAGACCTTAGGAGATATCGAGGATCATCGACTTCGAGTTGCACTAGTGCAGAACCGGCCTTTAGTGCCGGTTCGTAACGGCCTTTAGTGCCGGTTCGGCAACTGGCACTAAAGAGTGGGGACTAAAGCCCCCCCCCCTTTAGTACTGGTTCGTCATGAACCGACGCTAAAGTGCCACCACGTGGCACGAGCCAAGCCCGGGTGCGTGTAGGAAATTAGTACCGGTTGGTAACACCAACCGGTACGAAATGTTTTTTTAATTTTTCCTTTAATTTTGTGTTTTCATTTAATTTAGTGATTGCTTTACATTATAATGAGTTGTTAAATCATTAGGTGAAAGTACCGCAGATTAGTTTCGATTGGATGCATTGGATCCTATCTACTAGCTAAGTCATCAAGTATGTGCCATATCCATATTATACTTGATCACCTAATTAGGTGATCAACTATAATATATATGGATATGGCATATACTTGATCTCAAGTATAACATATATGGATATGAAATATACTTGATCACTTAGCTAGGATCCATCCAGCTGAAACTAATCTGCGGTTTCTTTAATTAAATGATATAATAACTCGTCATCATATTAATATAAAAACTCTTGCATCATATATCATCAACATGAGTATATATACTCTAGATAGCTAGCTAAAAATCATCATAGTCATCATTATCACTATTTAATCATCATAGTCATTACCGCTATCTAATCACCACCAACACTAGCTTAAAGAAGAAACATTCACTTGTACCTGAAGCAAAAATATCATCGAGTTCAACATATGATGGTCATGATATTATAAGCGTTCCTAACACCACAAAAGCAAATAACTCTTTGAGATTAAGTTCAGGACGAAGAACACGGGCATGAGAGGACAAGTACTAAGAGCATGAACTAGCTAAATCATTCATGCTGCTCTCTCTCTCTCTCTCAGGTAAAATAGCATAGAACATGTATAGCTCTACTGATTCATCATACTGGAGCATGCAGATGAACTTGTCTCCTAATTGTGGGCTACGCTTCTCATTGCTGCCCCCTAGTACTTCTCTGCGATCGTTAACAATTTTCCTCGAATCTTTCACTATTAAGCATTCATCGCTTCTAGAAATCCTGAATGCACTCATGTGCAATGTAGGATATCTTGGTCGTAAGCTAACAATTGACATGCGACCTTTATTCTCGATCCCCTGAGGCACAACTGTCATCGGGAGTCCCTGTTGAAGAACATCGTATAGTACTTAATTAATATACTTAGCAATGAAAGTTTAGCAAAAACATTATGTATGCAAAAGATGCACTAAGGACAAATAGTAAAAATCTTACCATCATTCCTAAATAGATGTGACCGTAATTCAATACAATCACTATTGGTCGCACGTTTTGAGTACTACCATTTCTAAGTGCAGGAAGAAAATTTGTCTTGACAGTATGAAGATCCTCAAGCCATGGAACATAATGACTTATCTCCTCGCAGTTTAGTTCAACTCTAGGACAGTAGTAGGTCCTGTCTACCAAGCGCCGGACATGTTTGCTTGAATGGAAATAAGCTGTCAATAGAAATTAGTTGTCAATTATTTTTGAATAAGCAATATCAAAGATAAAAATATAGTTGAGAAGAACTCACATAATGGTAGAACCGGAGGCGTCTACACATTGACCCAGATGTCTCTATTACCTTCGATATCATCTTCCGGACGAATATCAAAGGTGATAACCATATCACGCTCAAATGCATAAGCCTTGCATAGTGCTTGCCAAGTTTTGCATTCAAAATAGGTGTATGTGTCTGCATTGTATACTTTGACGTTTAAATTATAACCATGCTCAGTTTTTAGGTAAACTCTATTTACCTCCATAGTTTTCATAGCATTGAAACCTATCTTATCCAAGACAAAAATTCTTGCATGGCAGGGGATGCGCTAGTAAAATAGTGAAAATTGAAATTATAAGTTGAAGCAAATGAAGCATATATAAGTCATACTTAATTACAAAAAAAGACTTGTTGTTGTGACTTACTGTATCGAATTCGAAGGTCTCATCCAGCTTAATGCTGAATCGCCTATCATCAACAAGGAAATTTCTGTCGCACAGGCCAAGTTGGTCTTCACAGTATTCGCACATAATGAAATCTTTTTCGTCATCAGACGACATTTCATATGTTCATATATGTGAAACATTAAACACTTACTAATTGAATTAATTCAACTAATTCAACTACTTCTATTAATCCAACTAGTTCTGTTAATTCGACTAATTCAACTAAGCTTTTACTAAAAATAAACTTGTTCTATTAATTTTCTTACTAAAATAAACTAGTTCTATTAAAATCTCATATACCTAAATTTTAATTAGTTCAAATAATCTCATATACCTAAATTTTCTTACTAAAAATAAACTAGTTCTATTAATTAATTCAACTAGTTCAACTAAGCATTTACTAAAAATAAACTAGTTCTATTAATTCAACTAGTTCAAATAATCTCATATACCTAAATTTTCTTACTAAAAATAAACTATTTATATTAATTCAACTAGTTCAAATAATCTCATATACCTAAATCTTCTTACTAAAAATAAACTAGTTATATTAATTCAACTAGTTCAACTAAGCATTTACTAAAAATAAACTAGTTATATTAATCCAACTTGTTCAAATAATCTCATATACCTAAATTTTCTTAGTAAAAATAAACTAGTTATATTAATTCAACTAGTTCAAATAATCTCATATACCTAAATTTTCTTAGTAAAAATAAACTAGTTATATTAATTCAACTAGTTTAAATAATTTCATATACCTAAATTTTCTTACTAAAAATAAACTAGTTATATTAATTCAACTAGTTCAACTAAGCATTACTAAAAATAAACTAGTTGTATTAATTCAAATAGTTCAAATAATCTCATATACCTAAATTTTCTTACTAAAAATAAACTAGCTATATCAATTCAACTAGTTCAACTAAGCATTTACTAAAAACATTCTAGTTATATTAATTCAACTAGTTCAAATAATCTCATATACCTAAATTTTCTTACTAAAAATAAACTAGTTATATTAATTCAACTAGTTCAACTAAGCATTTACTAAAAATAAACTAGTCCTATATTCATCTAGCTAACAACTTTTCTATCTAATTCATCTAACATTAATCTAAATAATAGAAAACAGAAAATAAGTAAAAAAAATGTGTGTGTGTGTGTGTATGTGTGTGTAGTGTGTGTCTGTGTGTGTGTGTCTATGTGTGTATGGGCGGCGGCGTACGGGGGGCGGCGGCGTACGGGCGGCGACGGGGACGGCGGTGACGGGCGCGGCGGCGTACGAGCGGCGGCGGGGATGGCGCGACGACGGGCAGCGGGCCGGGGGCGATCGTGAGGCGACGTAGTATGGGGCGAGACGGCGGCGACGGGCGGCGGGTGAGGAAGTTCTGGATAAGGGGGTATCTGGACAGCCGGACTATATACTTTGGCCGGACTGTTGGATTATGAAGATACAAGATTGAAGACTTCGTCCCGTGTCCAGATGGGACTCTCCTTGGCGTGGAAGGCAAGCTTGGCGATTCGGATGTAGATCTCCTCCTCTGTAAACCGACTCTGTGTAACCCTAGCCCCCTCCGATGTCTATATAAACCGGAGGGTTTAGTCTGTAGGACTCATCATCATTATCATCAACAATCATACCATAGGCTAGCTTCTAGGGTTTAGCCTCTCTGATCTCGTGGTAGATCAACTCTTGTACTACTCATATCTTCAATATTAATCAAGCAGGAAGTAGGTTTTTACCTCCATTGAGAGGGCCCGAACCCTGGTAAATATTGTGTCCCTCGCTTCCTGTTACCATCTGCCTAAGACGCACAGATCTGGACCCCCTACCCGAGATCCGCCAGTTTTGACACCGACATTGGTGCTTTCATTGAGAGTTCCTCTGTGTCGTCACGATAAGGCTTGATGGCTCGTCTCGTTGTCAAAAACAACATCACCGCTGGGGGAAGCCCGGCTTTAGGCCAAACTCTCCAGCTGGGCGGCTTCGCCATGACCGCCCGAACGGCTATTGTGCCGACAATGACTTCTCAGGTCATTAAAAATAGCCTCCACATTGATTCGGAATTTTCCGTACAGATGGATCCAATGGAGCTCTTCTCCCTCAATGAGATCTTGGATCGCATCGGCGCCCTGGGCGTCGCTACGGACTATGATCGGATCGGGCTTAAACCTGATCAAAGGGAGATTCACTCTCCACCGGTCACCCATGAGATAGCGGTAGTGGAAGAGCATGATCCTAATTCTCCCTCCACTTTGAGGACAAACTATGTCCGGATTTCCGAGCTCTCCGAGCTGGACACCCGCTCGCGGGAGGACATGACCCCGGTCCTGGACTCGGGATCGGGGGGCGGGCCGAAGAAGTTGGGCAATGCCCCAGAACCCGAGCCGTCAAGCTCGGAAGCTTGTTTGCCCCTGGGTCCTGGATCGGGTCGGGATTCGGACTCAAATCCGCCCACCCACCCAGATTTATCCAATCTTTCCCATATCAGACAAGAGCCCCAAGAAACAATACATCACTATTGGGCCAGATTCCTCCTTGTGATAAACAGGGTCAAGGACTGTCGCGAGGTAGATGCAATCTCCCTCTTTTGCAAAAATTGCACAGACAAAGGGATTCTCAATGCTAGAAGCCGTCGTGACATAGTACACTTCGCTAACTTAGCGGCCATAGTGCAAAAGTACTGCGATGGAAAGCGCCTGGAAAACCCAAACAAGTTTCTGGGACAGTCGGACTCTAGCCAAATCCCCTGTCCGAACTAAAAGGGTAAACTCTCGTAAGTCACCCGATTCAAGTACCAAAAAAATAAAGCCCGCCGCAAGGCGTGGAACCGTATTGGAAGAATGGCTTAACGGGCTGTGCAGGATTCATAGCACACCGGATACTATGCCAACACAATGCCTTAGAGCATGTTGGATACTCCGACAGGTGGCAAAGAGCGGTGAAGATCTCCTCATAAAACATCCCGCCGAAGACAACAGTTCGATATTTACAGTCTTCGAGACTTTCGCCTCAAATAATAGGCGAAAGCGAGCTCAGCGCAGCCTCGCGGAAGTTTGCCACATGGCAACAATAAACCCATGAAACGACATGGCTATAACCTACAATGCCAGTGACGAACCCCAATTCTGGACAGTCCGAGCACCAGCCGCTTTGGTCCTTAGCCCAATCGTGGATGGCTTCAGGCTTACTAAAGTGCTCATGGATGGCGGAAGCGGACTAAACCTCATCTATGAGGAAACCCTCAACAAGATGGAAATTGGCAAGAGTCGCATTGAACGGAGAAGCACTACCTTCAGGGGAATCATCCCTAGTCGAGAGGCACAATGCGCGGGAAAAATCACACTGGATGTGGTATTCGGCACGCCGGAGAACTACAGGTCCGAAGAAATTACATTCCAAGTAGCCCCGTTCAGCAGCGGATACTACGCCCTCTTAGGGCGGGACGCATTCACGAGTTTTCAGGCTATACCCCATTACGGGTACATGAAGCTGAAAATGCCCGAGCCCAACGGAATCATCACTCTAGCTAGTGATCCGGACGTCACACTCCGCGCCGAAAATAAAACTGCCGCCCTCGCTCTGGAGGCGTTATCAGAAGCCCTCGCGGCCGAAGGGCTGACAACACTACGAGCAACGGCTGACAGAGACGACGTGATACTCAACAAGCGACCTAAATCCACCTCCTTCAAGCCAGCGGACGAGATAGTCAAATTCCAGGTCCACCCAACGGACCCTTCAAAGACAGCTTACATAGGGACACAGCTGAACCCCACAATAGACGCCACACTGCGAGACTTCCTGCATGAAAATTGGGATATTTTCGCCTGGCATCCTTCAGACATGCCGGGCATCCCATGCAGGCTGGCCGAACACAGCCTAAATATACTAAAAGGATACAAGCCAGTCAAGCAGACTCTTAGGTACTTCTCAGAGCCTAGGCGGCAAGCCATGGGAGAAGAGCTAGCCAAGCTACTCGAAGCCGGATTCATCAGAGACATCAAACATCCGAATTGGCTAGCAAACCTGGTAATGGTACCAAAAAAAAGGACAAATCCTGACGCTGATGTGTCGATTTCAAAGACCTCAATAAAGCTTGCCCTAATGATACCTCCCCCCCCCCCGCATTGATCAGATATTCGATGCCACCACAGGACATGATTCATTGTGTTTCCTCGATGCATACTCCGGATACCATCAAATAAAGATGGCAGAGTCCGACCAGGCTGCAACAACCTTCATCACCCCGTACGACCCCTTCTGTTTCAACACCATGCCCTTCGGGCTAAAAAACACCGGCGCAACCTATCAACGCATGATTCAGACATGCCTGGAAAAACAAATCGGCAAGACAATAGAGGCCTACGTAGACGACGTGGTCATCAAAACAAGACACATCGAAACCCTAATAGACGACTTGAGGCTTATGTTCGATAACCTCCCAACATACGACATCAAGCTCAACCCGGAGAAGTGTGTCCTTGGAGTACCCTCCGGAAATTGCTCGGCTTCATCATTTCCAATAGAGGAATTGAAGCCAATCCGGCAAAAATCCGAGCTCTGTCACAGTTGGCTATCCCAACAGACCTCAAGCAGATCCAGAAACTAACTGGATGTGTGGCTGCCTTAAGCCGTTTTGTCTCCCGCTTAGGAGAAAAGGCACTACCCTTGTATCGCCTTCTTCGACGCACCGAACACTTCAAGTGGACGGATGCGGCCACGGCCAGACTGGAAGAAATAAAGGCACTCTTGGCCACCAACCCAGTCCTGACCGCGCCAAATATTGGCGAACCCATGCTATTATACATAGCCGCAACAAACCAAGTTGTGAGCGCAGTGCTCGTCGTCGAACGAGAGGCAGACGGACACAAGTAACCTCTCCAAAAGCCGGTATACTACGTGTCCACTGTCCTCACTCCATGTAAATCTCGGTGCCCACACTATCAAAAGATAGCATATGCGGTCTTCACGGCATCCCGGAAACTACAACACTACTTTCAAGAGTGTTCGATCATGGTGGCCTCCGAAGTTCCACTCAATGACATAATAAATAACCGCGACGCAACAGGCCGAATTGCTAAATGGGAAATTGAGCTCCTTCCATTCGACATAACATACAAACCACGACGGGCCATTAAGTCGCAAGTACTGGCTGACTTCGTCGCCGAATGGACAGAAGCCGAACTCCCCAAAGAGTACGACGCATACTCAAATTGGATCATGCATTTCGACGGCTCCAAAATGCTGGCCGGATTAGGAGCGGGTGTCGTCCTGACATCCCCCACCGGAGACACGGTACAGTACGTCCTCCAAATATTATTCACAGACTCCAACAATGCAGCCAAATATGAGGCTCTATTGCATGGTCTTTGGATGGCAGTCTCTATGGGCATCCAACGCCTGGAAGTGCGCGGGGATTCGAACGTCGCAATATCACAAATTAACGGAGACTTTGATGTCAAGGATCTGAAAATGGCGGCCTACCGTAATGCCGTCCTCAAAATGTCAGCTCGGTTCGAGGGGCTCGAATTCCATCATGTGGCTCGAGAAAACAATCAAGCGGCTGACGTCCTCGCCCGCATCGGCGCTAAACGCGACCCTGTCCCACCTAACATATTCCTGGAAAGGTTGTTCAAACCATCCGTAGTATGGGAAGGTTAGTCCGGCAATACTAGCACGGACCCGAACTCACCCCCAGATTCCGAACTGTCAGATATAATCGGAGGCTCTGCCACTGAAATTACATCTTCGACCCACAAAATCATGGCCGTAGTTGCCCCGTGGACTGAACCTTTCCTGGCCTACCTAAACAGGCAGGAGCTCCCCGAGGACCAAAATGAAGCACGCTGCAGCGTCCGGCGTTCTAAGGCTTACAGGGTCCACGAAGGGGAACTCTACAAGAAAAGTGCTACCGGAGTGCTCCTAAGATGCATCTCCGAAGAGGAAGGGGGCAGCTCTTGGCTGAAATCCATGCCGGTCTGGGCGGGCACCACGCCGCGCCTCAAGCACTAGTCAGCAAGGCCTTCCGCATAGGCTTTTATTGGCCGACGACCCGGGCAGACGCACAGGACCTTGTCCAACACTACGTTGGTTGCCAGCTCTTTGCCAATCAGAGTCATATGCCCCCTACCGCTCTCCAAACAATCCCCATAACTTGGCCCTTCGCGGTCTAGGGGCTGGATATGGTCGGACCTCTTAAAGGGGGAAGCCATAAGAAAAAATACTTATTGGTCATGGTGGACAAGTTCACCAAATGGATAGAAGCCAAACCAGTCAAAACGGCCGAATCCGGACCAGTCATAGACTTCACATTCGGGGTCGTACACTGATACGGCATCCCTCACAGCATCATCACTGATAATGGCTCCAATTTCACAGCCGATGAAGTGAAAACTTGGTGCGGCAAAATGGGCATTAAGCTCGATTACACTTCCGTCTACCATCCCCAAACAAACAGCCAGGTCGAGCGGGCAAACGGTCTCATCATGAGCGGCATCAAACCCAGACTAGTGCGATCTTTGACAAAGTCAGATATGCACTGGGTCGAGGAGCTCGACTCCGTACTCTGGGGGCTGCGGACCACACCAAATCGCACCACTGGATACACACCGTTTTTTATGGTGTACGGCGCGGAAGCAGTACTACCCTGCGACATAATACACGATTCGCCACGCATACGCATGTACGAAGAGAAGGAAGCCGAATTAGATCGGTAGGATAACTTGGATGCCCTTTAGGAGGAGCGCGACGTCGCAAAAGCCCGCTCCTCATTCTATCAACAACAGGCTCGACGATACCAAAGCAGAGAAGTACGGGACAAAACTTACAATATTGGCGAACTCGTTCTACGCCTACCGGAGAAGAAGAAGGACAAGCTCAAACCCAAGTGGGAAGGTCCCTTCGTCAATGACAAAGTTCTCACCGGAGGAGCGTACCGCTTACATAATGCATCCGATAACAGACTCGAGCCGAACCCATGGAACGCGGCAAGACTCCGGAGATTCTACGCCTAACGCCGAACTCAATGTTCGTCTCCTTACTCCCTCCCTTTTATTTATGCTCCATCCCTTTTCCTTTCTCGACTTTTTTTCCTCTTCACACAAAATATTTAATATGGTACGAACTTCCGGATAACTCCGGCTGCACTATGTGTGTAAGCAGCACATGGGGGCTTCCTATAGGGAAGCTAAAAATAATTACTCTAACGCTGCGTTTGGATGTCTGTATTGGACCTTTGAATTGGATTTGGTATCGCCTGGCAGCCAATTCGGTTGTTTGGATGCACACTGAAACACGAGGCTGAATTGAGCCCAAATACAGGAGCGAATTTGCTCCCACGCACGGAGGCCTCCCGCAATACAGACCTCCACCGCTCCGTTTCCTGTTGAATTGACCATCTCCAGCAAAAGAAAATGATTGGAGCGAGACCCGCCTTCTTTCCCCTGCTCGAGACCTAAGGGCTGGAGGAGCCGCCCCAAGCAGCACACCGACGGCGGCGGTGGCGCGGCGCCCAGGTAAGCTCCTCTCGTCGGCCCTCCTCCTCCTCCTCCTCCGGTAACGGCATACCCACCGCCGCAGCTTGTTCCCCTTCCTCCCATGGCATCCCATCTCCTACCGCTCGATGTCCTCCTCCCATGGCCGCTACTGCCGGGATCTAGCTGTCCACCGCCGCTCCTCCTCCCGTACCTCTGCTTCGACGTCCCTCCATGCCACAGGACCCCCCTCCTCCTCTGCCACTGTTCTCCCTTCTCGTCTGCTCCTTCCACATGTGCTCTGCTGTCAGATCCCCTCTACTGTCCTCTCCTTCTTCCCAAGCTTTCTTGCTTTAATGTTCCCCTGATATGAACATTGTTCCAGCCTTCCATGTTCTCTTGATTGTCTATGATCCTTGCAATGAACCTACTTTTGCTACTTAATGGTCACCAGATCCGGGACGAGACGGAACTGGTCGGACCAATGGGCGCGCCGCCACGCAGCCATGGGGCCGCCGCCCCGGCCACTGCCGCCCCCTGTGCATCCGGCCGATTCCCACCGGCACCACCGCAGCCGCCGCCGCTAGGACGCCGCTCCACCGTGGGCCGAAGTGGGGGCCGCACCTCCGTGGATCTGGGTGCCCGCGCCACCCATGGATCCGAGGGAGAGGGGAGAGGCCCTTCGCCACCGCGTCGCATGCACGGGCTTTGCCCGGCGCCGACTACCTGCGGCAGCGGAGGGGAGGATGTGGCATGGGGAGGGTCGCTGGCGGTGGCGGAGGCTGGCCCCCCATGTCGCCCGTGAGGGGGCGACACGAGAGGGAGAGGGAGCGATCTAAAATTCGAATCTTAAACGCGAGAGGGAGAGGGAGGAGAGGGAGAGGAGGGCTTGTGTGCTAAAAGGGACTATACATGCGACTATTTATCTCTCATTCATATATGCTCCTTCTCTAAAAGCATTTTCAAAAGGGACCGGGGGTAGTATGTAAAGAAGGAGCATATACATAAGTTTCTCAATACCAGTTTGCTCACTTAAGTTTCTTTTTGATAAACAGTATGTTTTCTAAAAAAGAAGGAAAATGTACTCTTTGCTCACCGCTGAAGTAACTAAATATAGGTTGCTGCTTTTTTTTGCAAATAAAGAACTTCCATTACTTAACCAGAGACACTATTACAGTCCTGTTGACATAAAATGTCAACCTCATCAGGGGCACTACGGAGCCAGACAACAGTTTTAGGTAACAACCGACCCATTTGGGCGAGAGCATGGCTAACTTTGTTCTGTTCTCGCTTAATTAACATGATTTTATGCGGGCTGCTAGCTAGGAGCTGCCTAATATCCCCAACCATGGCTGCAACTGGGGACCTATTGGCTTCAGTATCCATGATCATGTGCATCGCTACTGAGCAGTCCGTCTCAACGATCAGCCCGTCCGGACTCCGCTCGAGGGCCAGGTCCACTCCCTCCATGAGAGCTGCCATCTCAGCCTCGAGGGCGCTTGTGCACCACTGGATGAAGCGACAAGAAGAAAAAATTATGGAACCTGTGTAGTCTCGAAGGACCATGTCGGCACCTCATGTGCCCTCCTCCTCTTTCCAAGACCCGTCCACATTCAACTTGACCCAACCAGGTGGAGGCTTGCTCCAACGCAACAGCGACAGCATGCAAGTGTTTGATATTCCATACTGTAGGTTACTATTCCTTCGTCCTCCATAGGTGACCCTTTTGCAACATCATCAGAGTGGTGCTGCTGAGTGCTGAATGTACAACAATGTGTTGATGTAGCCGGATAAAAATCTGGTCGAGGCTTCAATTGGCGGGGCTGGTTTGTGATGATACACCTCATTCCGCACGTACCAGTTACTGTAGGAAATACTTATGTGTGGCTTGCAACATTTTACATATATACTACATGATTCCTGGAATATGTTTACCTTGATATGGAATTTACCAATGCACTTAAATATTGCTTGGAATACATGAATGAAATATAGTTCATGGAAGCCGGTACATATATGCTGGAAACAGTATTTATTAATGCTGGAATATTTATTGTACTAAATGTATATTTGCCCGGGCACAGCATACTATGGAAAGCCAGGTTGTTCGTGGTTTTGGCTCCATGAATTGGTAAAGCCTGTGAATTTGAATTTTAATTCAAATTTAGCATGCGACTCACACGTACATGCTTGTGGGACAGTTTGCAGATGAAACTCCTTGATGGTTACTAATGATCGTGGTTGGTTAAGTTAACCTGGAGTCTTCGTTTAAACAGATTTTATCTGGACATTTATCTGCAGTTTATACAGTTTGAAATTAACTGGAATAGCACTATATAAAGGTCCCTAACCCCTAGCCTCAATGGATCATTGTGAGCGGAACCACGGAAAAGGATCGAGGAATAGGGGTTAGACCGTGTGCGTATATTTCTTACATTGGCACCAGAGCCGATTAAGGGTTTGACGATTTGTTTAATCGTCGGATCAATTACGATCTGGACTCCACTGCGTACTCTACTTATCCTTTACCAAAAGAAAAGGGAAAGAGGGAGGCCCGTACGTACAAGTCAACCCAGATTAGATCGCTCGATTCCTCTGGTCCAGCGCCGCCGCTTTGCTCGATTCCGCTCGCCCAGCGCCGCCGCTTCGCCCGACCTCCACCAAATCCACGCCGTCGCCTCCAGGCCTGAGCCCCAGCTGCGCCTCCGCCTCCACCTCCCCATCCACTTCGGGCCGAGCCTGCCACCGCCCGTGACCGGCTCCTCCCCGACGTTCGCGCCGCTCCCCATCAATTTTCGCCCCGCTCCCGCCGCGTCCGTCGACTTCGTTCCCTGCGCCTCCATAGCGCTCCTTCGAAGGAAGCGGATACATCAATCATCGCCCCGACCAACTCTCGCCGGCCTGCTTCGCGTACAGCGGCAAGGACCTACATCGACAACTGTCGGCCTCGACGACAGGAACTTGAAGGTAACAGAGGAAGCAACTAATCGTTGGATATTGAATTTCAATGGCTTCCAATGGTGTCTTCGCTGAATTACTCCGTGCCTACAAACTTGATGGAACAAACTACACGGTTTGGAAAAGGAAGATTATGTTCTTGCTTACGGCTGAGAATATAGATTATGTTTCTGAGACCGGGGCGCCTAACGAGCTAGCAGAGGATGCTACACATGAAGACAAACAGGAATACAATGATGAACTGAAGCAATGGACCAAGGACAACAAGACTGCCAGAGTTTATATTCTTGGCTCGATGACTGATTCGTTGGCTGCGGAATATGAGTCGGATAAAACGGCCTCCGGAATAATGCTCAGGCTGGAACAAGATTTTGGAGAAGTTTCCCTTGTGAAGGTGCTTAGCCTTGTGAATAAATTTCTGACATCAAAGATGGGTGATAAAACAGTCAATGAACACTTCAACAAGCTCTGTGTCTTGGCGGAAGAGTTAAAAACTGCTGGCTATCCGTTCCAGGAGGAAGTCCAAGTCATGGTTGTCCTGAACTCTTTACCACCATCATGGGAACAATTCAAGATTTCTTTTTGTCATTCAGAGCGCACACTCAATATGAGGAACCTGAGGCAACACTTGCTGATGGAGGAGGACCGCAGGCTCAACTCAGGAAAAGATAAAGCTTTTTATCAGCCAGAACTTCACCTTGGTGAGTACAATAATAGTGGGAATCGGAGGAACTAGAATAAGAAAGGAGGACCAGACCTAAGGGACAAGATCAATTACAAACGTGATAGGGATCAAAGAAACTACAGAGATGACAGGAGGGACAGGGGGCAAAGCAACAACAACAACTCTTTTCACAAGATTGACAAGAGGAACTGCAAGTGCCATAATTGTGGTAATACAGACCACTTCAGGTCAGAATGCACCAAGAAGAGGAAGCCGAATAGTGAAAGGAATAATTTTCACAAGGATGACAGCCGCAAGGGGAATCAATCCCCTGAAGGTATTACCGATGTTTATGTTTGCACTGAATCCTTATTTACTACTACTTTTCAGAATAGTTGGGTAGTAGATTCTGGTGCAACTTCACACATAGCTAGAGAACTTAGCTCTTTTGCCACACTCAAAACAATTCCATAAGGAACAAGACATGTCTATTTAGGAACTCAAGCTAAAGCAGACATACTAGGAATTGGAAACTATGTGCTTAAACTCCCTGATGGAGGAAACTTAGTGTTGGAAAATGCACTTTATTCACCCAATATGAGAAGGAATCTTGTTTCAGTGTCCAAGCTAGAGTCAATTGGATATAAAATTCTCTTTGCCGACGGGAAGGTGAAGATTATCTTAAATGGAAGATTAGTACATTCAGGCGATAGACATGATGGTCTCTATTTTCTAAATGACATCATGGAAAATAATTGCTTAGTAGGCGAAGATAACTCCGTTGTGAGGAATATAAATGGACACAATAATTGTTCTGAATCTTACTTGTGGCATTTGCGACTTGGACATATATCCAAGAACAGGATTAAGAGACTTATTAGTTCTGGAATTTTGAACTTTAAGTGGGAGGATTATGGTATTTGTGAAGCATGTATTATGGGTAAAATGACTAGGTCGCCTTTTCCCAAAGCAAGTAGATCAACAGAACAGCTTGCCATCGCTCGCTCTGACATTTGTGGGGAATTTTCCACACCCACTTTGGGAGGGTAGAAAATCTACTTTATCACTTTCATAGATGACTATTCAAGATACAGTTATGTGTATTTGCTTAAACACAAATCGGAAGGGTTTGATGCTTTTAAAGTGTTCAAAGCGGAAGTGGAAAATCAGCTAAACAAGAAAATTAAAATACTTAGAACTGACCGTGGTGGTGAATACACGTCAGGAATACTAGATGATTTCTGCAAAGAACATGGCATTATTCATCACTATACCTTGCCATATACTCCACAACAGAATGGAATGGCGGAAAGAAGGAATAGGACTTTAATGGATATGGTTAGGTCTATGATGGCTTATTCTGACTTGCCATTGTCTTTTTGGGGAGAGGCACTTCACACTGCTGTATATTTATTGAATCACTCACCTTCTAAAGCTGTAACGGTAACACCCTATGAGCTTTGGAAGGGAAGGAAGCCCTCACTTCGCCTTTTGGCGGTTTGGGGGTGTAATGCTCAAATAAGGATACCTAGCCAGTTGCTCACCAAACTACAATCTAAAAGTACCCCAGGAATTTTTATTGGTTATGCATCAGGTTCTAATGGCTACCGTTTTTGGGATCCTCAAAGAAAGAAATTGATTGAAAGTGGAGATGCAGTTTTTCTTGATCAGGATACACCTCGCCGTGCTAAACGAGCTAGGGTGGAATTATTAGTAGAACCTGAAGATATCTCTTTACCTGAAACCGAACCTCTAGTTCAGGAAAATAATGATGCTAGTCAGTCTACTAACTCTATTTCGAATAGCATGCCTAGGAGAAGTGGGAGGATTACACAACCACCTGCATATTTAGATGAGTATTTTGTTTTTCTGGGGGAAGTGCACTCTAAAATTCAGAACTTAGAGGAAGAACCAAAATCATTCAAAGCTGCATTGGCAAGTCCTGAATCAAATCTTTGGATGGAAGCCATGCAGGAAGAATTAAACTCTATGAGGAAAAATAATGTTTGGGAATTAGTTGAATTACCAAACAATCGAAAGTCTATTGGTTCTAAATGGATTTTTAAAAGGAAACTGAATGCGACTGGTCAAGTGGATAAATATAAAGCAAGGCTCGTTGCTAAAGGATTTACACAAATGGAAGGAGTTGATTTTGTAGAAACCTTTTCTCCCGTTGCTAAATTTACCTCTATACGGATATTAGTGCATTAACCGCTTATTATGATCTGGAATTGCATCAAATGGATGTTAAAACAGCATTCTTAAATGGAATGTTGGAAGAAGAAATATACATGAACCAACCTGAAGGTTTTGTGGAAAGGGGGAATGAAGGGAAGGTCTGTAAATTAAACAAGTCCATATATGGTCTTAAACAAGCCTCACGCCAGTGGTATATTCTTTTCGATAATGCAATCACGTCATATGGTTTTTCAATGACGGAAGGCGACCATTCTATCTATTTTAGGATTATGGGAAATAAATTTGTATTGTTATCTCTTTATGTTGATGATATTCTCATTGCTTCAAATGATAAATCTACACTGATGGAAGTTAAAACCTGGTTATCCTCTAAATTTGACATGAAGGATATGGGGGAAGCTTCCTATGTTCTAGGAGTGGAAATACGTAGAGATAGAAGGAAGAGAATGTTGGGTTTGTCTCAAAAGGCATATCTCAATAATGTACTTCAGAGATTCTCTATGGAAAATTGCAAGCCTGTTAAAGTACCTATTCTTAGGGGAACTAAACTTAGTGAGGAAATGTGTGCTAAAACTCCTGAGGAAAGGAAACAAATGAGCAATATTCCTTATTCATCTGCATTGGGTTCTTTAATGTATGCTATGCTATTTACAAGACCTGATATTTGCCATGCCGTGGGTTTGTTGAGTAGATATCAAGTGAACCCTGGATCTGAGCATTGAAAACAGATTAGGAACACTTTGCGTTATGTCAAAGGAACTATGGACTATTTTCTGTGTTTTAATGGACACAATCTTCAGCTGCAGGGGTTTACTGATGCTGATTGGCAAGGGGGTCTTGATGACCGGAAATCAACTTCTGGTTATCTGTTTGCGGCGCCTCTGTACTGGGCGATATCGCGACGGAGCTCAAAAGAGCTTTGTCTGTTGTGTAGCACTTTCATCTATGGAAACTGAATATATTGCAGCGTCGGAAGCTGTGAAAGAAGGTGTATGGTTAAAGGGGTTTCTTGCGTCTCTCGTGGTGGTGGAAAGCGCTTCATATCCTGTTACTATTTTCTGTGATAACCAGGCGGCAATCAAGGTCTCAAAGGATCCCAAATTTCATAGCAAAACCAAACATATTGAGGGAAGATATCACTACATTCGTGACGTCGTTAATAGATTAAAGACAGTTCATTTAGATTATTTACCTAGTGTGGACATGGTTGCTGATCCACTGACTAAACCTCTTAGTCAGGAAGTATTTTGTAAACATGTTTGCAACATGGGTCTTCGTTTCTGGAATTAGAATGTTTTAGCCAAGTGAGAGATGTAGGAAATACTTATGTGTGGCTTGAACATTTTACATATATACTACATAGTTCCTGGAATATGTTTACCTTGATATGGAATTTACCGATGCACTTGAATATTGCTTGGAATACATGAATGGAATATAGTTCATGAAAGCCGGTACATATATGCTGAAAACAGTATTTATTAATGCTGGAATATTTATTATACTAAATGTATATTTGCCCGGGCACAGCATATTATGGAAAGCCAGGTTGTTCGTGGTTTTGGCTCCATGAATTGGTAAAGCCTGTGAATTTGAATTGTAATTCAAATTTAGTGTGCAAATCACACGTACGTGCTTGTGGGACAGTTTGCAGATAAAACTCCTTGATGGTTACTAATGATCGTGGTTGATTAAGTTAACCTGGAGTCTTCGTTTAAACAGATTTTATCTGGACATTTATCTGCAGTTTATACAGTTTGAAATTAACTGGAATAGCACTATATAAAGGTCCCTAACCCCTAGCCTCAATGGATCATTGTGAGCGGAACCACGGAAAAGGATCGAGGAATAGGGGTTAGACCGTGTGCGTATATTTCTTACAGTTACGCCAAAGCGTCATGATCACAGGAAGCCTCTCCTCATCCGTACAACGGTCCAGCAGGTGGAGGATCCACTCTGGTGTTGACGATGGTCTCTACCTTGGGCATGCTCCAGATTCGCGCCATCTCCGTCCAAAGACGCCTGGCCAGTGGGCATATGTAGAGGGCATGGTATGTATCCTCGCATTCCAATCCACATAAAGCACATGTGTTAGAAATCTCTAGTGTCCATTTGCATTTATTTTCAAGTGTGGCCAAAGAATTCGTCGCAGCCCTCCATGCAAAAACTCGTACCTTAGAGGGAGCAGGGCATCCCCACACTGCCTTCCAGACGGCACGAGTGCCGTCCGGTGCCCTGCTCATGGTGCACGCAGTGGTGCTGGTTCGCTCGTCTAGAGCGGTCTTATACGCACTCCGGACGCTGAAGATGCCACGTATGTTCGGAGCCCAGGAGAGGACGTCCGGTAACCGTCGTGGGCTCGTTTTGATCGTCAAGATGTAGTCCACGTCAGGGGCGATGAAGTGTTGCTGGAGGAGGTCCACCCACCACCGGCCATTCTCATCAAGCAGCTCAGACACACGTCGGAGTCAGCAAGTCCCTCGCTGCGTGATATGCCGGTAGGAGGTAGGGCACGGGATCCACGGGTCACGCCATATGCGGATGTGCTCACCATTGCCCACCCGCCAAAGGAGCCCACGTTTGAGTAGCTCAAGTCCATGCTGGATAGCATGCCACGTTGGAGAGGCGTTACCTGAAAAAACTGTGTCCTTCAGGGAACCGTTAGGGTAATATTTTGCTTTTAAAACCTAAGTACACAAGGAGTCCGGCCTCGTAATGAGGCGCCAAGCTTGACATGCTAACAGGGCCTGGTTAAAGATGCGAAAATCTCTAAAGCCAAGACCCCTCTTCCCTTTTGGCTCAATTATTTTCTCCCAAGCCCGTCAGTGTGTTTTCCATTGACCCTGCTTTGATCCCCACCAAAAGTTCTTGACCAACCGTGTGAGGTCGTCACACACAAAATATGGCAGCTTGAATACACCCATGATATATGTGGGGATTGCTTGCAGAACAGACTTGATCAAAGTTTCCTTTCCTGCCTGCGACAGTGTGTCACTCCAGGCCATGATCCTTTTAGTTAAACTCGCCTGTAACATTTGAAATTTACCCTTATGCATACGCCCATCCGGAGTAGGCAAACCTAGGTATATACCTTCAAACTCAGAGTTTTGCACTTGTAATACATTTTTCACTGTTGTTTGTATCACCAAAGGACAATTATCGTTAAATTGAATGGAACACTTATGCGGGTTAATAAGTTGGCATGTGGCCTGAGCATAGCTCTGTATGGCGCCCTTCACATACTCAGCTTGTTGCACACTCGCTTTGAAGAAAAATAAGGTATCATCGGCAAACAAGAGGTGCGAGATCCCTGGAGTTCTGCTACAAATTTTAATTGGCCGCAAAGCTTGTGTTTGCACACCCTGTCTCAAGAGTGCAGATAGACCATCAGCGACAATGAGAAATAAAAAGGGGGACATGGGATCACCTTGCCGAAGCCCACGCGTCGGTGCAAACGAATCCAGAATGGCTTCATTAAATTTAACTGAGTAGCTCACCGATGTGACACATGTCATGATCCATTGCACCCATCTGTGAGAGAAGCCCATCCTCTCCATCGCCTGCTTGAAGAACCCCCAATCCACCCTATCATAGGCCTTTGACAAATCTAACTTGTATGCACAGTAGCTATTCTCTGGATTTTTCTCATGCTGAAGAAAATGCAAACACTCAAAAGCAAGAAGTGCATTATCTGTAATCAGGCGCCCTGGGATAAATGCACTCTGGTATGGTGAGATAATATCATCAAGGAGTGCCCGAAGTCTGTTCAACAAGCACTTTGCAACAATTTTGTAAACAACATTACATAGGCTTATAGGTCTAAAATCAGTCATACGGACATGTTCATCAACTTTGGGAATAAGGATGATTACCGTTTCATTCACACCTTCTGGCATATGTCCAGTTCGAAAGAACTCTTGTACTTCCCGTACAATTTCTCCTTTCATGACTAGCCAATTTTTCTGAAAGAATCTCGCTGGGAACCCATCCTTTCCGGGTGCTTTCAAGGGTCCCATCTGAAACAGGCTGTCTGAAATTTCCTTCTCGCTGAATTCAGCACATAAATGATCATTCATCTCCGGTGTTACTTTCTCCTCATACAAGTCCAAGAGTGGCTGCTGTACAAGGGAGTCATCACGAGTAAAAATGTTTTGGAAATAAGAGTTAGCCATAGTGGCCATTACCTCTTGTGTACCATGGCTGTAACCCCTATCATCCACCAATCTTTTTACTTTGTTTTTCCTTGCTCTCCAGACTGCTCTGCGCTGAAAAAATTTAGTGTTACGATCCCTTTCCCGTAACCAGTCAACATGGCTCCGCTGCATCCAGAGCATCTCCTCATAGTATAATCATTCCTGCATATGGCCAGAGACCTTCCGTATCTCATTTCTATTTGCATTCATACTCATCAACTCCTCTAGCCTGGTTCTAGATTTTTCAAGTTCATTTGTTATATTCCCAAATTTTCGTTTACTCCAAGCATGTAACTCCACCATAAGTTTGGCCAAACCTGACCGTATATCGCCCTAACTAAATTTCTATCCTGCTTTTCCCCACTATTCCGCCACACATTTCAGGGAGGCTTTCATCTCTCTCCCAGAATGTTTCATACCTCCTGAACCTTGTACAAACATGGTTAACATCCTCCTTAATGCATTAGTAGAAAACAGGGCATTTGTCCCGGTTCGTAAGGGCCTTTAGTCCCGGTTCTTGAACCGGGACTAAAGGGTCGTTACTAATGCCTCCCCTCTTTAGTCCCGGTTCTAACACGAACCGGGACAGATGTGCCTCTACGTGGCCGGTGCGCCGAGCCCAGGCAGGAGGGCCTTTGGTCCCTGTTGGTGGCACCAAGCGGGACCAAAGGCATCCACGCGTCAGCATTTCAGTGGCTGGGGTTTTTGTTTTTTTAAAGGGTGGGGGGGTGGGGGGTTTTGGGGGGTTAATTTATGTGTTTCATATATTGTGTTAGCTAGCTAATTAATAAAGAGAAGTGTCCTCTCTTATGTCCGTGCTTGGTCGACTCTGCGTACTGTACATAGAGAGGCCCTCGACACGCTAGCTAGTAAGAAAATGGAGGGAACCATTAAGTACAGAAATTCGTCATGCATACCGAGAGAAGTGATCGATCGACCTCTCCTTCTCCGAGAGATTGGTCGAACAACAAGTTTTCGTATTATCTATCCGACGCTACTGGCTACATACATATACAATGTAAGATCTCTTACAATCCCCTAGCAATTGAAATCAACTTCCACATGGTATTCTCCGGCTTTATTGATGACGTGGTCAAGAAAGAATCCCGCCAATTCCTCTTGAATTGCATTCATGCGATCTTGTTCTAGGAGTTCATCCCGCATCTGCCACGTCTAATTTGAAGAAGGGGGTTAATACATATATGAATGAAACTCAACAGAAATGATGGTGTAATAAAATGAAATTGTGAATATTATTGCTTACGCACTTCATATTGTCTTTTAGATTAGCCCCGCTTATTTTTCAAAGTCGCGTTGTAGATGAACTCACACTCGTAGTATCCACATAAATCATTCCCTTGTTCCTGCCACAAGCATTTTATGAGAAATAGAGGTCAATCAAACTGATAATGAAGCATTATAAACGGCATTGATGAAAGTACAGCTATAGAATCAACGGGAGATGCGCGCAACTAGCTAGCTAGTAGTACTTACTTTCGGGTATGTATATCGCAGCTCCTTCGGCAGTCCCGGAACTTCTACGGTGAACTGTTTCCAAACCCTGCAAGACAAACAAAATAATTATTATTACTTGAGATGTCAAGAAATGAACAAAAAGTTGCCGATATGGTGCGATAATGATCGATTGAACTTACTTGTTGAGCAAATTAGTCATGTCCGCATAGGTTTGGGGATCTTTTCGTCTCGAGTCTAAGACGTTTACTACTCCCCGCTCAAGCTTAATCTCCAGAAGAACATAGTGGTATCTGCGCACGCATGCATAACTCATCAATTACATTACTATAACCTCGCTCGAGTAATAAGGGAAACCGAATATGCACACGACAGTAACACTCACTGGAAGTTGTAAGGAAAGAGTATTAAATCTTTGTTTTGATTTTTTATCAACTATTATAGCAAGTTGGCCTCGGCCTCTTCAGCGTGCTTTGTAACCTGAATTTCATCTACGATATTTGTGTTAATGAACCCAATATCATACATTTCTTGTTTTTTGCACTCGACGATCTTCAATCTGCATAATATAGTGAGGATAATTAATTATAAATACATGCAATGAAAGAGCAAAGCTATATATAGAGACTTAATGACAGAAGTAGTATTTACAGACAGTAGCAAAAGACCGTTAATTTATCGAGGGCCTTTTGATTGAAGAACTCGAAGAACTCCTCAAATGGAACAGTCAACATATCAGTTACAACGAGGTCGTGCTCCTCTTTAATATTCAGATACAAGGCATTCGTCCCCCCAGACTCTCTGCAGGTTTTCATGTACCAATTTTGGAATCTTCGCATCATCGTTGTTAGAGATTTTTCATCTTTGACGAGAGACTTCCCGTACTCGTATCTGTGTTCGTCCACCTCCAAGAAATCAGGAAGTTGATCGTCAGGCAGGTAATCTTCAAGCGCATTGCATCCATCTTGATCTTGTGATCATCGACGACATCCGCAACATGCAACTCCAATATCATCTTCTCCTCCTCAATTTTTCTTATTTTTTCCTTCAAGAAATTGTTTTCTTCTTCAACTAAATTTAACCTCTCGACAATAGGGTCGGTTGGAATTTCCGGTTCAACAACCTCCTAGATAAATAAAATCTATGTCATGTTGGTCGGCATAATTTTCATAAACAATAAATGAACCAATAGTTATGAAAAGATAATATATACCACATCCGAATCATAGACAGGACGAGGGCCGACGGGGGCGGATACCAAAACCATCGCACTATATAAGATGCAATAATAAAAGTAAGAAAATAATACAAGTATCTATCTAAACATACAAGTAAGAATATTTTTCCTTTCAGAAAGAAGATAAGAACAAGAGGCTCACCACGGTGGTGCCGGCGATGAGATCGGCGCGGGTGATCGACGGCGGTGAAGACGGGGACGGGGCGTGACAGACCGCTAAACCTAGACAAATATTGAGGAAAATGGAGCTTGGAGGTCGAGCTTGGAGAGGAGAAAGCTTAAGTAGTGTGGCTCGGGCATTCCATCGAACACCTTGTGTGCATAGGAGGTGAGCTAGAGCACCACCAAGCCCTCTCCCCCTCGGCGGCCAGAAAAAACAGAGCAGTGTGCTCTGCTCTTACGCGAGGGGGTATATATAGGCACCTCATTGGTCCCGGTTGGTGGCATGAACCGGGACTAAAGGGCAGCCTTTCGTCCCGGTTCAAGCCACCAACCGGGACCAATGGTGGTGGGCCAGGAGCGAGGCCCATTGATCCCGGTTCGTCCCACCAACCGAGACCAAAAGGTCTAGACGAACCGGGACCAATGGCCCACGTGGCCCGGCCGCCCCCCGGGGCTCACGAACCGGGTCCAATGCCACCATTGGTCCCGGTTCTAGACTGAACCGGGACTAATGGGTTGACCCGGCCTGGACCATTGCCCCCTTTTCTACTAGTGATGCACTGCAGGACAATTGGGCTATGGTCAGAGCATGGAGACACATTATGTACCACCCGTGCCTCAACAAAAATATCACGCCACCGATTATCCGCAACCGCCCTGTCCAGCCGGACCCTCACATTCTTCCTATTTCTCTGTTTATTATCATAGGTAAAAGGTCAGCCAGAGAAACCAAGATCTACAAGTTCACATACCTCTAATGTATCTCGAAACGCAAGCATCTGACTCTCGTTGCGTGGTGTCACGGAGAAGTGCTCAAAAGACCACATGGCCTCATTAAAGTCACCCATGACACACCAAGGAAGATCAGACTGTTGTTTTAGATCCCTCATTAGTGTCCACATAAGATGTCGATTTTCTGTTCGTGGTTCACCATACACACATGGCAAACGCCATAATGGATCATGCTCAGAAAACCTCACATATGCATCTATATATCTTTCATTCAAAGATTGAACTTCTACATGCAGACTATCGCACCAAAAGAGAACAAGCCATCCACTCAAACCATTGCTACTGGCACCAGAAAATCCTCTCAGACCTAACCGACCACGCAAACATTTTACTTTTTCGGAGCTCTGTCTAGTCTCACATAAAAACAAAATTTTTGCTTGTGTTTCTTTTACCATGCCAACTAAATCACGAACTGTCGGTTTGTTGGCCACCCCCGACAGTTCCAACTTAAGCAATTCATTGCTCCTGACGGAGCACCACACTTGGCTCCGTCAGTTGACCAGCGGCCCCTGGGCTGGTTGCCTCCATGATGCTAATAGCTCCGTTCCCATCTCCTTACACCATCTCCTGCTAGGTCTCCTCATCCGTTTCCAGTTTCTGCTTTTTTGGTGTGCCCTCTGTAACCTGTGTATCAATGTGTATCGAGTTGTTGTCTCCCTCCACAGGTATCTCCACCAAATACAGTTCCTGACTTCCCACCTTCACGTGTTGCACCTCCACTTTTCCTATCTTCTGCAATCCTCCCATGGGCGTCTCCATGAAGGGAATCACAGGATCGCCATCGGTAGCTTCGAGCACAAATCCTAGCATTCTACCAATCTGCCTTTTACCCAGTACAGAGTCAATAAACTCCATTGATGTTGTCGCACTTCCAAAAGAGTCCTCGAACGAGTTGAGCCCGTGGAGTGGTGGGATCATCTCCTCTGACCCCAGTGCCTGCTCACGTATTACCAAGCTTCCTGGCTTCCTATCAGCCGTCGTCGTCATCACGTCGTGTGCATTGGAGCATTCCACGGGTGTAGCCTCCGTTCCACCGTTAGGCGGCTTCGGGCGGGTAGCGTCCACCAGGGGAGCCCCTTGATCGCCCCCACTGCCTTCAGGCTTCACGTTGGCTGCAGCCGGTAGGATCGCTAGTAGAAGAACGGTCAAAGACAACACGGCAGGGATGGATTTCTTTGGAAACCTGCGCTCAGAGGTGTACTGTCGATCTGGTGGTTCACGATCTTGATCGATTGTTGCGTCCCAATCGGCCGGGCCAGGGAGATAGATCGGGAGTCCCTGGTAGGGTTCCCTGGCGCAGGGATTAGGGATTCCATATACGATGTACTCCTTCCTCGTATGAAGTTGTAATCCGTGGCCGCCACGGGAGCCGGGCGACGAGTATGCGAACGAAGCCGCAACGGTGCCATAGGACGGACGGCGCCAAGGGTGCCGACAGAGGCCTCGACCTTGCCGGGACGGGGTGGCGGCGTAGCCGCCGCCAGGGAGTCGTCTGGGTCACTGAACCCTAGCGTAGCCATCTTCCTAGGCTGTTGGTGCTGATGGTTAATATAGGTTGCTGCTGATTACAAAAAAAGGTTAGATTACTTAACTAAGCGCTTTTACACTCTAAATTTGGATATTGTTGCACGTGGTACCATTGGAGATTCGTATTGAGCTCACATGGCTATGCTTAGTACCATTTACACAGCTACACTGAACCCTTAACGTTGCACTCTCTTTCTAGAAGTTAAACTGGACTGAGTGCTATTTTTGGCAGAAACTTTATCCAAAGTGTTGACACCAGATTTTAACACG
Organism: Triticum aestivum; assembly: GCF_018294505.1. Taxonomy (NCBI): domain Eukaryota; kingdom Viridiplantae; phylum Streptophyta; class Magnoliopsida; order Poales; family Poaceae; genus Triticum; species Triticum aestivum. The sequence continues at coordinate 661,630,240 of NC_057795.1, forward strand.
GCCAAAAACTTAATTAAGATGGCCTCAAATGAAGAAGTGTTCAAAGTGAGAAAGCTCCGTATCGTCAAAAGAAGAAACTTTGATATTTGGGGCATAGCCATCCGGTCTCATTTCTAAGGCCGAAGTTGTGTTCGAAGTATTCAGATTTTGTATTCAGAATACTATACGGCTGATTACGCCCCCAAGATGGCCTCATATGGGAAAAGTTTCTACACGTATTGTCTTCGCCTCGTCGAAACGATCGATTTTGATATAAGAAACGTCTAAATCGGAGTTCGTACGCAAAAGTTAGAGTCGAAACAGTGTGCTGCATAAGTCTGCCCCGAAAGTTCCGGGCAAAACTTCCGGGAAGGTTCCGGGCAAAACCGAAAATTTGCACGCGGTGCACCCCGAAAACTGGAATCTTAACATTATTTGCAGATATGCGGGGCCAGTTTCGACATCAAGATGACCTCGGATGAAAAAGTGATCAACTAAGGAATTTTTCTACATTGCAAGATCTACAACTTTTCTTTTGGGACCATCACGATCCAAAGCCATATGCGACCTGCAGGAGTTGTGCAAGAGGGCAACTTGATCTAATTTTAGCCGGAAGTTCTGGGCTGACCGGAAGTTCCGGCCCTCGTAGTCCGAGTTAGGTTATCTTTTGATGTTTTGGACGGGATTTGAGTCCTTTTCTTGTACGGAAAGTCCAGCCGCCTCATATATATGTAAGAGGTGACAGCCGATTGAATAACAACACACAATCAAACAAATCTATCTACACTTTTTACCTTTACTTTTTCTTCTCCCTTGTTCTTCTTCTTCCTCGTTCTTCGTCTGTTCTTCTTGTTGCAGGGCGGCGAACCTCGAGGCCCTAGGGGTGATCAGGTCGACCTAGGGCAGCCCATAGCCGCCGCGCGCCCTGAAGGGGTCCCTCCTGGGCGTGTGGGGTTTCGGGTCCACAAAAGCGCCCGCCGGATTGTCCTGCATACTGCGCTTCCGGCGGGTCTCCTTCAACGTGAGCTACGGTGCATCACCCTCGGCATTGGAGGTACACGGTGACGTGTTCGTGTGCGAACACAAAGAACCAAAACTATGGATGACTTCCATGAGTACGGACATATTTATATTTAATGAAAATAGTGACCCAACTGGAGCCAAAAGCAAAAAGTGTTCAATATTTTTTCGTCGAAATTCCTCAAAAAGGTGATTGAATTTCGGTCAAATTCAGAAAACAGAACTGGCCCTTTTCGCCGGACAGAAAAGCAGGCATCGGTGTTTGCTAAATCTTGTCGAACCATATTTAAGAACCGTGGGCTGAAATCAGGCTATATCATGAATAAAATTGCCTCTGATCATGTATCTAACCTGAATAGGGCTCTTACTGCTTAAATTGAAGATGTAGTAATTCGACCATTAGAAAAAATACTTGTGTGGCGGAGGTGGACCCAACTGATCAGCAGGTAGCATGCATTAGAAAATAATAACATCATCATCACAACTGAAATGAAATTGCTGGCTAGTATCCATTTGCTAGTAAAATCAATTCATAATTGATGTGTATTCATCAGAAGTTAGAACAAAAACTGATACCATAACTCCGTAATTGATAGGGTACAGAATCCAATGTTATTCGCTTTTGATAAATTAGCATGACTAAATGTGGCATTACCAGTGTGCCAATATTCATCTATCTGCTATTGTGCGAGGAGCGTGTATCTTTTCATCATCAGACATCTTGTAGTTTTGGAATCCAGGTGAGGTTTACCTCTTTTTATTGAGGTAGTACACTGTTGTACTCTGCACGTATTGTAAGAAATAAGAATCGCTGGGCCTTGATTTTTAATAAAATGGAGCCATGGAAGGGTCCCTTATTTCTATAGAAAAAAGAGACTTCAAATTGCTGGGTTGGGTATCGCTACATGGAATTGAAGCTTCAAACGCTAGCTAGTTGAGTGGTCATTCTTACGCTATTCTAGGTCAGTGCGCATGCCATAAAAAAGATAACATATTAGCTTAGAAATATATGATGGAATGTGCGTTCAACTAAAAGCATTGGAAGTTGCAAGTTTTCATATTATATAATTTGTGAACTCAGGAAGTAGTATTGTCAAAGTAAAATGATGAAAGTCCTAAACTTTTCAGGTAACTTATAGGCATCACCTGAAGGTGTATGATGGCACATTCTTTGCATACACCGTTCCCCTGAATTTAAATAAACTAGCAAATATGGTAAAAGAAACCTTCACCATGAAATTGGTCTCACAAAGATGGAAGTGCATCTCAAAAATAAAGTTCAGATAGGAGCCAATTGGTGCTACTGGAAACTAACATCATCTGTTGCCTACGGAGATATATCTCAAATACTCCCTCCGTTCCATAATATGAGAATGTTTTTCTGGATGCATCATTCCTAATAAAACAAGGCAGGACCTTTCCATTGTCTTAGAAATTGTACTTTGAAGGCCAGAGAAGTATGCTAAGCACCATGATTTCTCTACAAATTATGTAAAGAAACAGGGGACGATTTTTTTACCAAAGGGAGCCATCAAATACCTTACATTTAAGAAAAGACACATTTGTATCGTTTAGCAAGATCAGTGATGAATCGAAAGGTTTACATTTCTTTCTATTTAGAGGTATGATCAGCCCTGATGGCAGTGGTTTGATGGACTCGAAACCTAACAAAATGTTATACTCCCTATCAAGAAGTCAATAACATTGTGCATTAAGATCACACTTACTTGGGCTTGAATGATTTGTGCTTCTTTTGGGGAGTGATTCTTAGTTGCTCACAGTGTGTGGCTTGTTATTTTCACATTTTCTTGTGCTTTGCCCTTTCTGGTTCTCTTATGTGCCTTATTCTGCAACAGGGCAGATTCACAATGATGGGATGACCATCCTAATACAGTAGCAGCATCCCAACTTCACTAAGTGAAAACGGCTAGACATGGCTCCTTTTTTTGTAGCAATGGAGCTCCAAAGAAGAAATAAGGAACAATTCATCCAAAATAGAAAAGAATGTCAAGAAACAGGGCTGAATCTTGGAAGACACTATAGTGTTGTTCCTCCCCAGCGTTGAGCTCGTCCTCTTCTTCTCCTCCTGCATGATCATCCCCTCCTTGAATTGACCTCACATCTGAGAGAAGGTCTACTCCATCACCCCCCTCAGTATGCAAGCTCCCTCTTTTCATTCATCTCCTTTCTTGGACTTCTTCCTCTTTCTTAGCCCCGTTCCCAAAAAATAAAGAACCTTAACCCTAAAAAAATAGAAATTCATGGAGGAGGAAAGGGAAAGGTACGGGAGGAGGGAGACCTTACAAGAGAGAAGACCATCGGCGATGGAGATGGACGCCGGAGAAGGACGTTGCCGTCCCCGAGCTCGCATCATAATGTTGAGTGCCCAATTCTCCTCCTGGTCACTACTGCATGAAGAGGGAAAGGGGGGAGTACTCCACGTATGAGAGAGGGGAGTGGCCCTCACCTCCCGGTCATCCCTCCGGCACCATCGCCATCGCTGACGCCGCCTCAGCAATCGTCGTTGGAGAGGATGTCCAGGGTGAGAAGAACGGTGTCGAGCCCACCCGCCGGTCGCTGAACTGCTCATAGCTGATTAGAAAAAAAATAGGTACGGGGAGTGGGCTACTTCCTTACCAGCCAACCGCCGACATAAACGTAAATTTTCAGCAGTGCAACAGAATTTTATATCGGTCGAGATTTGCTTAACCAGTGCATCAACTCTATTCTTCACCCCAGTGCATCAACCGAGCCACGTTCTGGTTAAATCTTACCACGTTGATGTACTAGTAGTGACATACTCCCTCTGTAAACTAATATAAGAGCGTTTAGATCACTATTTTAGTATTCTAAACGCTCTTATATTAGTTTACGGAGGGAGTACTTAGTAAAACTTACTACTCTCCCGTTCTCAAATATTTGTTTTTCTAGGCATTTTAAATGGACACAACATACGGATGTATATAGACATATTTTCGAGTGTAGATTCACTCATTTTGCTCCGTATGTAGTCACTTGTTTAAATCTCTAGAAAGACAAATATTTAGGAACAGAGGGAGTAGTTATGATAGCTCATCCAAATCCCATCCGAAAACTATAATATAATAATAACCATGTAGAAGGTACACGTTTACTGTGAGAAAATACATACATACCATATGGCGTATTTTATTCCTATTTTTACCATGTTCGGTTTCGACGGTTCCATGAAACAAACTGTGTATAGTTTTGACCGTTCCGCGGAATGAACTTCATATTTCAGTTTTGACAGTTCGGGAAGGTGGAATGTCGGTTCTTTGAGAAATCGTTATCACTCTCGAGTTTAGTTTTGACGGTTCCACATAAGTGGAATGTCGGTTCTTCGAGAAATCGCATGTCACTTCCGAGTTTAGTTTTGACGGTTCAACTTAAGTGGGATGTCGATTCTTGCAAATCGTGTTTCGGTTCCAAGTGTAGTCTTGATGATTCCGTGAAGCTGGGATGTCGGTTCATCCAATAGGTAGTTCGGTTCCAATATTAGTTTTGATAGTCCAACGAAGGTGGGGCACCGGCTTCTAAGTGCATGTTAACAGTTCCATATGGTTCCATACTGGGGTACGTCGGTTCTTGCAAATAGTATTTCAGTTTCAAGTTTAGTCTTCGCATATCCATGAAAGTAAAATGTCAGTTCTAGCAAATCATATTTCAGTTCTAATTGTCGTTTTGATGGTTCCATGAAGGTAGGACGATGGTTCTTCGCAAAACCATATTTCAGTTCCACAAAGGTGAGACAACGGTTCTTTGCAAAACACTATTAGGTCTGGTAGGCTGCTATCCCGGCAAGCAAACAATTTTTTTCATGCCGAGCAGTGTAGAAGGTTGCAAAATTATCTCACAAAGAAAAACGGTTGGCTATCGATGTTTTTGCTAAGCTCTCGCACCTCTAGCACGCCGGCACGACCACTAGTTAAACTTGTGGTCTGATTGGTGGATCCGTAATAAAAACAATAATAAAATAAAGGAAAGCATGAATGCATGGTTTGGTCAAGAGACAAAACCCATCTGCCACATTACTTGTCACGTGGTGGGCACCAGACACCAAAAAGCTGAGCGCACAACACACATGATCAATATCCGTTATAGCTAGAGGTTCCATCACATGTATAATAAAAAGAAGAGGTTCCATCGGGTTGGTTGTGCCCTTAACGTGCGTCACAAACACCCTTCATGATCAATATATGAGCGCACAACATGCGCGCACGCGCACACACATCGCTATTCTACATGTTGCATGTAGCGTTACTGGGGTGTAGAATAAGACATTGTACACTCATGCTTAGAATAGCGTGTGTGTGTGTGTGTCTATATATATATATATATATATATATATATATATATATATATATATATATAAACACTATTTTGATCACGGGATCAGAATAATATTCTGACCACAACCTGAACTTCCCGAGTTACCCAACCTGAACTTTCCCGAGTATTAGGTTGAACTTCAGCTAAAAAGTGTCCAAATGAGGCTTGCGATATACGGTTGGAAAGTTATGGACACGAGTATCATGATGCAAATTGAATTTTTGGCAAAATGTAAGGGTTTAAGAGCAATTTTGAAAACTGTTTTTTCTTCATACAAAAAACGTGAATCGTATTTTCGATCGCATTTCTAAACCATTTATCGGAATGAGGCAAATAATATGGCATTGGAAAGCTGCTGCAAAACCACTTCTTCCAAATGTTGATAGTTTTCTATAATTCCCTATGGTTAAAGAGTAATTTGGAAAATCATAAAATTTCACAATCCGAACAACCAAGTTTGTATTTTCGATGACATTTCTAAACGACTAATCCAATTGAGGCAAATGATATGGCGTTGGAAAGCTTATGAAAATGCACTACTTTTTCATGTTGAATTTTTTTTTCTAATTTTGAACGGTTTAAAAGTAATTTAGAAAATGATACAAGTTCAACCGAGTTCGTATTTTTCAGCTAATGGTTTAACCGTACGTCCGAATGTAGCTAATGATATGGCGTTAGAAAGCATGTGGAAATGCGAAACTGTTTTGTATGTATTGTTTCTCCCAATTCCTTACAATTTTAAGTTAATTTTGAAAAAGGCTAAAAATGTTTTTTGACCGTAATTTCTACAAACTTTATCGTAATGGGGCAAATAATGTACCCTTGAAAAGCTGCAGAAAATGTGAAACTTTTTCATGTTAATGGTTTTTTCTGGTTCCTAGCCATTTTCAAGTAATTTTGAAAATAGCGAGATCGTGTGTTGTCCTTTGTCGCAAAACAAATTATCCGAAAATGCACCCCGTGAAGAACTTAAGCTTCTCGGCATGTCTACCTTAACTTCACTATATTTTTCACGTGCTTTTTTTTTGCTCGGTGCTCTCCATGCACTCACAGAAACACTCACCGGAATTGAGCAAGTGATATACCGATGAAGAGCTGCTGTAAACACGCAATTTTTCTGTGTTGATCATTTTTTCATACTCGCGACGGTTTTAAAAGTTTTTCATCTAAAATTCATTTGGTGTAGTAGTTAAACTTCATGTTGTTTTCACGTTGAACTTCTGTAATGTATTTTCTTTTGTAATTTTCTCGTCCATTCGTTAGTGTTACACAAATAATATTCTTTTTGTACAAACCACTCTCACAATAATTTTTTAACTTTCTTCGATCGATGACTTGAACTTATAACAACAAAACTTTTAGTCTTTTCTTTTAATTCTTTTTAATACAAAATGCACACCATGTAGTATGTGAACTTCTGGCAGTTATCAATCTGAACTTCTATCGGTTACATGAAAATGTCTGAGCTTTTTATGAACATTAGTATGAATTTCTTAATTTTTTAATGAATTTTGAAGCACTCCATTTTTAAAAGTTGAAGTTCTTGTTATTTTTATTTTTTAACTTCTTGTTTCAATTCTTTAATAACGGGGAAAATCCGAGTTTTCTATAATCATCGAACTTCTCCATCTTTTTAATATGGACTTCCTGGTTTTATTTTATTAATCTTTTTCATGAAATTTTGAAGCGCTCTATTTTTTAAAGTTGAACTTCTTGTTATTTTATTTTTTAACTTCTTATTTCCATTCTTTAATAACGTGGAAAATCTGAGTTTTCTATAATCATCGAACTTCTCCATCTTTTTAATATGGACTTCTTGGTTTTATTTTCTTCATCTTTTTTATGAAATTTTGAAGCGCTCTATTTTTAAAAGTTGAACTTCTTGTTATTTTATTTTTGAACTTCTTGTTTCGATTCTTTAATAGCGAGGAGAATCTGAGTTTTCTATAATCATCGAACTTCTCCATCTTTTTAATATGGACTTCCTGGTTTTATTTGCTTAATCTTTTTTATGAAATTTTGAAGCGCTCTATTTTTAAAAGTTGAACTTCATGTTATTTTATTTTTGAACTTCTTGTTTCCATTCTTTAATAACGAGAAAATTTTGAGTTTTCTATAATCATCAAACTTCTCCATCTTATTAATATGGACTTCCTGGTTTTATTTTCTTAATCATTTTATGAAATTTTGAAGCGCTCTATTTTTTAAAGTTGAACTTCTTGTTATTTTATTTTTGAACTTCTTGTTTCCATTATTTAATAACGTGGAAAATTTGAGTTTTCTATAATCATCGAACTTCTCCATCTTTTTAATATGGACTTCCTTGTTTTATTTTCTTAATCTTTTTTATGAAATTTTACCTTGCATGTTTAAATATATGTGACCTTCTCTTTTCTATAATAGTTTTTTTAAATGTGTAAACTGCATTCCCCTTTTCATCAATTTTTCTTTTTGCTATTGATAACAAAGAGAACGTTCTTTTTCCTTTTTAGTGTTTTGAAGTGATTTTTCTAGACTTCAATTTTGTGTTGTGCTCTTTCCAAAATTGTTTGTGACACCAGGTTCTAAAAAATCACAACTCTTTGATGTCTTGCCTTGCGTGTTTAAATTTATTTTTGAACTTGCTGAGATAACACACTTTACATTCTCGAAACACAACATTTTGACATTCACAAAACATAAATTGAAAGCCAAAATTTTGACCTACAGAGCATGTACATGTATATATCTATTTTTTTACACATGGCCCATTGGGACTATCATATTTATAGGCAATATGGTTTATAGGCTAAGGGAGGCCATCTCAAGAATACAGAGGATGTGAGATCGCATACCCATGTTAATTTGCACCCCAAAAACAACACAAAAATCACACACCCCGTTCCTGAACTCTAACAATCTTCGTACAACTTATGTGACCTTCTCCCTACCTCTATGGTGACCTTCTCCCAGCCTCTGTGGTGACCTTCTTCCTCCATCTGTTCACGAGGGTAGCGGCAGCAGGTGAGGTTCGTCGTCCTCCCCAGTCTGCACGCATAACAGTAGCTCAATCGAACCATCTATGATGACCTGAACTTCTGAAGAATACACAAAAATGCAGAAGGTTCAGTAGGGGCAAGGTGATGCAAGGGGGCGGCGATGGGTGGAGTCGTAGGTACTGGTTGGATGGACATACATGACATAGGAAGTTCAACATCCATTTTCAATGAAGGAAAATAGGCAATGAGAAATACGGGGAAGTTGGGGTGAAGGGCCCCAGGCCGGCGGCGAGGAACCAAGGTGCCCAGGGGAGAAGCTGACTGGCAAGTGGTAACCATGGCAGTGCTGGGCAGCCAAGGTGGATCAGGTGGGGTTGTGGGAGAAGGTCGATGATGATTGGGGGTCGTGGGAGGAGGACGATGCACGGCCATGGGAGAATACCGCCGGCAGAGTTGTGGGATGAGGACGACATGCAGCCATTGAAGAAGGCCGGTTGCAGGGCCGTCGTAGGCGGCCGGCGACGGGTACGCTGGAGGGGACCGACGGCTAGGTCCCTGGAGGAGGCCTGCTACGAGGTTGCAGGAGGCGGGGTCCAGACACAACGACGTTTGTGGTAGGCAGCGGCGGGCCGTCCAGGAGATCGTGCGGCGGCGGTGGATCCAGGGAGGTCCCATGGCGGCGGGGGAGTCAGGGAGGCCGTGCGGTTAGGGGAGGAGGCAGCCCCGGTGGCGGTTGGGGGAGGAGGCGGCCCCAATGGTGGTTGGTGGAGGAGGCAGCCCCGGCGGCAGGGAGGGCCGGTTGGATAGAGGTGGCAAGCCAGAGGCGCGCGGCGGCAGTGAGATCTGGCGTTTGGGGAGGGGATTAAGGGAGGAGGTGGGGATCGGGGCAGCGGGTTGGGTGTGGTGTTTTTTTTAATCAGTCCAGTGGGTTTTTTGGATCTCAGGAGGATCTTATCGGCACTATATAGGGGCACTGTGATCCGAATAGTTATTCCAATCCAAGGATTATATATATATAGACACACACACACACACACACGCCATGTACAAAATCTAGTAAAACACTTTACAAAATGGAGTAATTATGAAAACAAAAATTTACAGTCTAGTAATTCACACGCTATATATATCATAATAGATTCTCTTAGTCCTTTAATAAGAGATTTATCAAAAATGCCTCCATATATATATAGGGAAAATCCATCCTACCACCCGGTGGTAGTTACCCCACATGTCTCATATACTACCATGTGGAACTATATATACTATTTTATTATTTTAAATATGTTCATATACTATATCTAAGATATTTTAAAGCAAGTTACATGAAAAAATTGCATACGAGCCCATAGTTTTTGTTATATTTGTAAAATACGTACATATTTATACGTAAAAATGAGCATACTCAAAAAATGGTACATACTACCTAAAAATTAGTATATATACTACCTAATCATTGTTATATACTACATACTACACGTACATACTCTCGGTTCCGAGAGATACTACATACAACATACAAAACGCAAGTGGTGGTAACTACCACTGCTTGTAGGAAACATTTGTCCTATATATATATATATATTTGACGTTGTTTGTTAAAGTATTGAAGAAATTTATGGCTTCATCATTAGCCAGAAGTAACAGGCCCATGATGGTACGAAGCTCTCCAAAATTGTTTTGGAATGGAGTTGCTGATAGAATAATTCGCTTTTTGGTACGAATTTCAGCAAAGGCCTTCCAAATAGCGATATTTGGAAGACCTTTACTGAAATTCGTACCAAAAAGCTAATTATCCTATCCGGAACTCCATTACAAAACAATTTGGAGAAATTCGTACCATCATGCACCTGTTACTTCCGGCTAATGATGAAGTCATTGTTTTCTTGAATCCTTTGACACTAGACAACGTGACATATAGAAGGGTAGATGGGATCAGGAAAAATATGGACCATTTTCTACACATCCAGAATGGCGCCATTTTGTTAAATCCCTTAAAGGTTAAGAGAATCTGTTATGATTCTGAATCTTGTTCCTAGACAGCGACTAAAGATTCCTCTTGTATTAAGAAATCACAATCCAAGCATTTAAAAAATGTTACATTTGCATAGAATTTGTTCTCGACGTCAACGATGCCCGACCCGCATCCTTGTTGTCCACCCGTTCGTGACGACATCCTGCTTCAGAGGCGCCATGTCCGGGATTGGGCTCCGCCAGGCTGGCACTGAGAGGTGCTACCTTCAGGGGCGCGCATCTTTGTAAGGAACCCAGATCACGTCGTCGACCCAGAGCTTCGTTGGTGGCGGGCGCGTGGGCCACATTCAGTCCGAGGCTGGTGTCCCCCGTGGACGTGGTACATACCATGTCAAAGGATGAACATGTTCGTCGCTACATGGTTGCGTTGTATGTTAGGTTCTCCAATACCTGTTAGGTTCTTCAGGGATCTCACCAGACCTATGATCCTGTGATGGTTCCTTCTCTTTGGGTGTCCACCGCGAGTGAACTAGATTATTCGATAGTACTCGATCTGTATTAGCTAGTGATGTATTCGAGATAATATTCGAGATGATGTATTCAAGATTATATTATTCGATAATATTCGAGACGATGTATTCAAGATTATATTCGATGATGCATATTAACTATCTGGATTATTCAAGATGCATATTATGTACTATGATTCAGTTTTGCCTTGTTGATTGCATGCATGCATTGTAATTTGAATACTAAATTGTTTTATATTTCTTCTGGATTAGTTAAATAAAAGCTATGGATAATACCGGCAGAGAAGGAAAGGAGGCCATGTTTGACATCATACACTCCCCTCGCCCAGATGAGTTTGAAGAATATGACGGCTCGCAATATCTGAACCCTACCGGCGAGGATATGATATTTGGTGAAGAAGAACGAATAGATGAAGTCGAGAACTATGATGATGAAGGAAATGTTGTTCTTGAAATAACAAAGATTGGCGAGGTATATTTATATTAGCAGGCATCTAGTGATCATCACATGTTTTAATTGATTTGTCTATATATTAACAAATCGATCTTTCTTTTTTCAGCCCTCCGGATCGAGCAAATCTTCTACAAGCAGCAGGACAGTTTGAGGCCCGGCGAAAAAGTTGAAGGATGGCGTAAAGTACAACATCGATGCCATCAAACCTAATGGCGAACTGCGTGAACCTAAGAAGAATGCAAGCAAGTTCATTCGTCAATGCAGAGCTATTGTCAGGGACCAAATCCCGATCTCCATTCAAGAGTGGAAAAAGCCAGCAAAGGCACATCCAGATGTTACTTTTGTCGACCAAAGAGCAAAATATCAGCTTTGGGAATCTCTCATGTCACATTTCATCCTACTAGATCATCTCACAGATGCAGATGTGGAGAAAGTCAAGAACTGTACTCTTAGGAAGATGGCAAGAGCATTCAACAACCATAACAAAAATATATGGACCGCGTACGTCAATGCAGGAAGGCAGACTCCAGAATTCAAGGGAACACTGGAGAATGCAAGAGATCACTGGGACGCTTTCATGAACTTCAAGGAATCGGAAGTAGCTCAAGAACGGTCGAGAATAGGATCAATGCCGCGAAAAAGATATGGCACCATAAGTTGGGGCTAGGTGGCTACGAGGTGGCCCGGCCTAAGTGGGATCTCGTTGAGCAACAGATGATGGATGCAGGGGTCACTCCAATTACATTGAGCTGCCCCCCTGGTCCAGGACTTGGTTCAATGCGCATGGGGGGACGTTGGACCCAAAGACAGGCGAGGTTTTGGAGCGGGCAAATAGTCTTAAAAGAGACGACCTCTGTTTACTTGTTGCAATAGAAGTGGCTCAGACGGGGGTGTTCACGCCCAACAGAGAGAACAAGCTTACGCGCGCCTGAAGAATCCTGAACACCCGGGAAGAACACGAGGCAAAGGCATTGTTCCGTGGTTTGAGGGGTTTGCAAACTAGAACGCTGACTACAGAAGCCGTGTGAGAAAGAAGCAGCAGGAGGAGAAGAAGAGGAAGTTGGAGGAGATGCAGAGGAAGCAGAAGCAGACCGCCTTCAAGTCGTAGAATCAAGGCACGCGGAGTTGGCACTCACTTTCCAGCGGCAGCAGCAGCAGATCGCCTCACTTAGCCATGAAAGGGGGTCTCAGCAGCGGCATCAGCTAGCGGATCCAACATCGGATAACATCGTCCCATCCATGCCGAGAAGCAGCATGGGTTCTGTCCCGGGCGATGATGCACTTCTGGATAGATACCCTATGGATGATATCATAGATACGACAACTTGTGAGCTACACTTTAAAATGAAGAACATATCCATGAAGGTGGCGGACGACATTTCTTATACAAATCCCCTTGAAGCAACCTTCCATTGCAATCTGATTCCAGCTGCCTATGCTCGTGTCGGGGTTGATGAAGTGCCGGCACAATATTCGGGGCTAGAGCTTCACATTCCTGGAGGTGACGATGAGCGCACAGTAGGAGAGGCCATACATTGTATCATTCTATGGAGAAAGGATTGCATCGTCTTTCCAAGGCCACCGACACCACGTCACCTGACTCCTCCTCCAAGTCCGCCACTGCGTCAGCAGACTCCCACTTCTCCTCCAAGTGCGCCACTGCGTCAGCAGACTCCCACTCCTCCAAGTCAGCCACCGCCTCAGCAGACTCCTGCTCCTCCAAGTCCGCCACTGCGTGAGCCCACTCTTCCTCCTCCAAGTTCACATCGCGTCATCCCACTCCTCCTCCTCCAAGTCCAGCACCGCGTCATCCCACTCCTCCTCCTCCAAGTCCAGCACAGCGTTAGCCGTCTCCGCCGCCTAAGCAACAACGGAAGAGAGGCGTTGCAATTACGGCGGTTAGCGGTACAACAGGAGGCAAGAAATACAGATTTGGTCCAAGCCTCAAGCCTCTTCCGAGGTTGCCTTACGATCTGACTAAAGAGAAAAACGAAGCCAAAGTGATGGCCCAAGTGAAGGCCCATTTTGGACCGAAACCTCCCCTGTCGCTAGAGCAGAAAGTACCTGAGCATGTCATTGACCACTGTGACGCCCGGATAATTAAGCTACAGTAATTCTCTGCTAATGATGCCACGTCACCTCGTTTACTGTTGGTAAACTCGTGTTAGTTCAAAACGATTCAAATTTAAATTTAAAATATAGGCAAACAACAAAAGTTTTCAAATAATAAAACTAAAATGTTCTGGTGGTGCCAAATAATGCGTAGGTAATTATGGTGGAGAAACCACACTTGTATACAATATGTAAATACTCAAAATGAATATAATAGTAGCAAAACAATTAGTTAAATGATTATAAAATAATAAACAATTACAAATGGTTTTATATTAGGTGCCAAGTTAATTGCGGTAGTGGCATAAGTATTAAAAATATTTTAGGTGCAACTTGGGTTTTTCATAAACACCGAAATTTAAATAAAACAGAAAAGAGAAAAGAAATAAAATAGAAAAACAAACTAACAAAAAAAAAGAAAAAGAAACCCCCCCAAACCCCCGGGCCAACCGACCCAGCTAGCCAACCGGCCGGCCCAGTCGGCCAGCCCACCCCAGGCCGGCCCACTCGCCCCCTGCATAACCCCCGCTCCCCACTCGGCCGAACCCTAGCCGCCACCCACTCCCCCCCCCCTCGATCCACTCCTCCCTCTCTCCTCCCACTGGATCGGGCCGACGCCCCGCGCCCTCCCCCCCCCACGACGCCACTCCCTCTCCCCCATCCCGATCCAATCTGGATCGAGGCGATCCCCCCCCACCACTCCACCTCGCTCTCTTCTCCCTCCCGTCGATCTGGATCGGGATTCCGATCCCCTCGCCCCCCCACCGCTCGTCGCCGCCGAACGCCAGCGCCCCCGCGCCACCACGGCGCCCCACCGGCGCCGCACTTCCCGGCCTCCTCCCTCTCCTTCGTGCACCGGGTCGTCTCCCCTCGAGCTCCGCGCACGCCCCATCCGTGGCCGCCCCGACCCCGTCACCGGAGGCCGCCTCGCTGGTCCGCCAGCGCCGTCGTCCTCCCCTGCGTCGCCGTCGTCGCCACGTTGCCCCACGCCTCCCGTCGCCTCCCCGACCCTGTTGCTGGACCGGCCCCGTCTTCCTCGACGGCCTGCCTCCACTCCGACCCCGTCGTCGTCCACCCGTCGCCTCGCCGGCGCCACCCGACCCGCGCCACCTCGAGCCGCTGCCTCCCCGTCCGGCTCACTGTGAGCCCCATCCTCCCTCCTCTCTCCCCCCCCCGCACATCGACCGCGCCCGAAGGCCGCGCGCCCCGCAACCCGCACCGTGCGCCGCCCCCGTGCCATGCGCGTTGTGGCCACGCACGCAGCCCCACACCCCCGCCACGTCCTTGGTCACCTGCAGCCGCGCCCGTCACTGCCTGCCTCGCCCAGGCCGGACGCTGACCGCGCCCGGCGCGCGCCTAACCTCGCCGGCCTTCCCCGTCGTCTGTGCCCCGGCGGCCTCGTCCTGCTTTGCGGGCGAGTGCCCGCTCGGGTGCGCCTGCACTCTACGCCCGGGAACCCGTGGCCGTTCGCCCGTTAGGGCTCCCCCTGAGCCACTGACCTTGGGGCCCCACGCCCCAGAACAAAAAAAAAGAGGGATTAAAAAAATATAATAATAATAAAAAATTTAAAAAAAATGTTAAATGAATAAATAGATAATAATTAAATAATTAAAATGTTAATTAATTAATTAATTAAGTAATTAATTAAGTTAATTAATCCTGGTTAATTAACCTAATAACTAATTAACCTAATTAACTACTGTTAATTAAACTTAATTAGGTTAATTAGTTAACAGTGTATGACGAACGGGACCCACCTGTCAGGGTTGACTCAGTCAACCCCTGTTGACTGCTGACGTCAGCATGACATCATGCTGACGTCATAAATACATTTTTTCGAATTAATTAAATAAATAATTAAATTCCAAAATTGTTAAAATCTTTTAAAAATCATATCTTTTAATCCGTAACTCGGATTAAAATATTTTCAACATGAAAGTTGCTCAGAACGACGAGACGAACCCGGAAACGCAGCCCGTTCGTCTGCCACGCGTCCCTAGCATAGTGAACCTGCAACATTTCACCACCGGTTCATCTGCCCGGAAACACGGAACACCGGGGATACTTTCCCGGATGTTTCCCCCCTTCACCGGTATCACCTCATACCGCGTTAGAACACGTCTAGCTCTGCTTGTTGTACTGTTATGCACTTGCTTGCTATGTATTTATTGTTTCTCCCCCCTCTTCTCTCCGATAGACCCCGTGACGATGCTGATGCCCCTATGGTCGACTACGTCACCGACGACCCCTCCTTGTCTGAGCAACCAGGCAAGCCCCCCCCCTTGATCACCAGATATCGCCTATTCTCCTCTATACTGCTTGCATTAGAGTAGTGTAGCATGTTACTGCTTTCGTTAATCCTATTCTGATGCATAGCCTGACATTGTCGCTACATCTGTTGATACCTTACCGGCAATCCTAAATGCTTAGTATAGGATGCTAGTTTATCATCATTGGCCCTACATTCTTGTCAGTCTGCCTTGCTATACTATCGGGCCGTGATCACTTGGGAGGTGATCACGGGTATATACTATACATACATACATACTATACAGATGGTGACTAAAGTCGGGTCAGCTCATTGAGTACCCGCAAGTGATTCTGACGAGGGGGCTGAAAGGACAGGTGGCTCCATCCCGGTAGAGGTGGGCCTGGGTTCCCGACGGCCCTCGACTGTTACTTTGTGGCGGAGCGACAGGGCAGGTTGAGACCACCTAGGAGACAGGTGGGCCTGGCCCTGTTCGGCGTTCGCGGATACTTAACACGCTTAACGAGATCTTGGTATTTGATCTGAGTCGGCTACGAGCCTATACGCACTAACCATCTACGTGGGAGTAGTTATGGGTATCCCGACGTCGTGGTATCAGCCGAAGCACTTCAGACGTCAGCGACGGAGCGGCGCGCGCCGAATTGGACTGGAACGCCACTAGGCTAGGTCTGCTTTCGGCCGCCCTCGCAACGTGCAGGTGTGCTATGGGCGATGGGCCCAGACCCCTGTGCGCTTAGGTTTAGACCGGCGTGCTGGCCTCTCTGTTTTGCCTAGGTGGGGCTGCGACGTGTTGATCTTCCGAGGCCGGGCATGACCCAGGAAAGTGTGTCCGGCCAAATGGGATCGAGCGTGTTGGGTTATGTGGTGCACCCCTGCAGGGAAGTTAATCTATTCGAATAGCCGTGATCTTCGGTAACAGGACGACTTGGAGTTGTACCTTGACCTTATGACAACTAGAACCGGATACTTAATAAAACACACCCTTCCAAGTTCCACAGACAACCCGGTGATCGCTTTTCTACAGGGCGACGAGGAGAGGATCGCCGGGTAGGATTATGCATGGATGCTACTGGATGCTATGCTACTTGGAGATGCTACTTGGAGATGCTACTTGGAGGACTTCAATCTACTCTCTCCTACATGCTGCAAGACGGAGGCTGCCAGAAGCGTAGTCTTCGACAGGATTAGCTATCCCCCTCTTATTCTGGCATTCTGCAGTTCAGTCCACTGATATGGCCTCCTTACACATATACCCATGCATATGTAGTGTAGTTCCTTGCTTG
Source organism: Triticum aestivum (assembly GCF_018294505.1). Classification (NCBI taxonomy): domain Eukaryota; kingdom Viridiplantae; phylum Streptophyta; class Magnoliopsida; order Poales; family Poaceae; genus Triticum; species Triticum aestivum. The sequence continues at coordinate 661,647,189 of NC_057795.1, forward strand.
CGAGTACTTTGGATGAGTACTCACGGTTGCTTTCTCCCCCCTTTTTCCCCTTTCCTTTCTTTCTGGTTGTCGCAACCAGATGCTGGAGTCCAGGAGCCAGACGCCACCGTCGACGACGACCTACTACACTGGAGGTGCCTACTACTACGTGCAGGCTGCTGACGACGACCAGGAGTAGTTAGGAGGATCCCAGGCAGGAGGCCTGCGCCTCTTTCGATCTGTATCCCAGTTTGTGCTAGCCATCTTATGGCAACTTGTTTAACTTATGTCTGTACTCAGATATTGTTGCTTCCGCTGACTCGTCTATGATCGAGCACTTGTATTCGAGCCCTCGAGGCCCCTGGCTTGTATTATGATGCTTGTATGACTTATTTTATTTGTAGAGTTGTGTTGTGATATCTTCCCGTGAGTCCCTGATCTTGATCGTACACATTTGCGTGCATGATTAGTGTACGATTAAATCGGGGGCGTCACAAGTTGGTATCAGAGCCGACTGCCTGTAGGAATCCCCTTTCCAACTCCTTGGCCGAAGTCGAGTCTAGACATTGCAAAACTTTTACTAACATGGCTGTGTGTCTTACGGGCACACGTCGCCATTGGGTGGTACTAGGATCTTTTACTCCTCGACCTTTACTATGGGATGCTGATCTCTCCTCTATTCGGGTTAAATGAAGTTTACTAAATCTAACAATAGGATCTCGTTATCACTTTCACCCGGAGAGCCCTTGTTACTGATGATCGTCTGCTGCACCAGAAGACCCTGAAGATACTCTCCGCTGTTAACCCGAGAACTTGTGTTCATCGCGTTTGCAATTCCCCTTCCACCGCAAACCCTTATGGATAACTACTTGCAGTTGTTATTCTTACATTCATCCCCAGTTGGTCTTGTTATTACAAGATAACCTGAAAACTCGTCGTTGTTTCGATAATCCTTTGAGCTTACTGCCTTGCTGTTCTTTGTCACCTGAATACCCCTACGGTTAATTATTGCAATTATCGAGTATCCGCTCACCCCCAGTTGTTCATGAGTTTCACAAAAGTCTTCGAAATATTATTCGATCTTCTGAAAATCCTTTGGAGCCTTTGGCTCTTGAAATTCTTGCTTGCTCGCATTATGGTTAATCCCATAAGTCTCGTAGTCTTATTGACATTCCTTGTCATTATCATTTTGGGTCTATTGACTCAATATGTTTGCGAATACACGCAATCATCATTGATCCTTATAAATTACTTTTCCGGCTGAGCTGCCATTCTTTTAACTGGAATTGGTTCTCGACCAATCGAATTGTCTTTGATTGTACCCTAAGGCTATTCAACTTATCCACCCCTAATCAGAGCATTGCTTCTGATCCCTTGATTTGGGAATCATAATTCCTTTGCATTTGACAATTGAGTTAGTCAATTGTTTCTATAATCTGATCTCCTTGCATTCTTCTTCCCCTAGTTGAGTACCGATACTCGTATCAGATCCTTTGTGGACCATCAAGTCCTTTGTTGGATTGTTATCCGACAGTGTCCTTCACATTTGATCACCTTGTGAGTTCTTCCCCTGATACATAATGCCTTTGTTAAGTTGTATCCTCTGCTTGGCCAACCATGCTCTGCTTTCGGGCTTGTGTTATTTACTCATGAAACTCGTGGTATATGTTTCTAAGAAGCCCCTATGGGTTGAACATATGCCTTCTCTAAACCGTGTGAACCCGAAAGTTCTCACGAGTCATACTCTTCTGGTGCTTCACCAGATAAAATTTCAACACTGCAACATCATCGAACGTGAGAAGTGAATGAAAGGTTATGCATTGGAGAAGTGGGAGTCGACCTTGAACTTTGTGTTCATGCCCATGGACGCGATGTATATCCTATCATGGAAGCTTCTTGTAATAATAACTATTTCCTTGATAGCTAACATATGGTATCTGTGAATTGATCCCTTGCAACCGTGGTTCCGACCATGATTGTTCTTCTTTGATTCCATTTCTCGGACAAGTTAAAACAATTGTCTTCTATGGATCAATACACCAGTCCGACCTTTACTTTGATCTTGTGTTGAGTATTACCCCCCTGGTATCTCGAGATTATCATGGTACTGCATAACTTCTTATAAGTTCTTCATCAAGTGCTACCTTACCACTGATTCCAATTTTTCATGGGCTCTGAGTTATTAAACACTCAAAGACACCGATAACTGAACCGAGTCCGCTCTACGGTTCAACAACTCTTCAGTAAGCTTCTATAAGTACGAGTTTGTACCCGATCACGCCATTCCTAGCCTGTTTGACTATATCTTTGTCGTGACGATTCCAACTGTGCTACCGGGTCCTTATTCTCGGAGCACCAATTTGCGACGATAGCTAAGCATACGTCGATTTTCCTCGTCATACCCTTTCACCTTAAACAACAAGCTTGAGTTCGAGTTTGTGTCATAACTGTGGTTCCAATAACCCTTCGCTTCATCATTTCTTTGACTTGATGTCATCGCCAATCGATTACATCTTCACGAAATCTCTCAACAAATGTGTCGTGATCATCATCATCATTCCGAGCTCTTCCAGGATATGAATTGAGTTCATGATGAGAAATAGCATCCTTTGCCCTCGATGATTTGGGTTATCATCCACAACATTATTGCATTCCCTCCAACACAAAACTTGTTCTTGTTTTGTGTTGTACCTTGAGTTCCATGCTATCCAACTTATGTTATGATCTACCGCGGAGTATTACCACCTTTTATGTTGAGAATGTCGTGGTAATTTTACCACCTCTTGAGAATTCTTGATATAGTAATATCTCTCGCCTTTTGCGTTCGTTTCCTGGTCTCCGTGTTGTTTCTAACCGGAATACCAACAAATGGTCTGTGATGTGTAAATTCTAAACTTCTAGCAACCCTATTGCTTTGAAGTTATTGGTCTACAGTTTCATTCTAAGTCTATTGCTTATTGAATCATCATTCGAACATTGATCGTGCTACCTAGTCCAGATTCCTGGGTGCACCCTTCTACCATTTTTCAGTTGTGTATGTTTTCCCTCGAGCATACATCATTATATCATTTGATCTGACCAATGTTATCTCCTTGTTCACTTAATTGTGGAAATCCATCTTTTGGGAATCTCGGTGAATTTCCGTTGAGTTCACCAGACACCTCCTTGTCCTCTCCTTGGGTTAATGATGGACTCTTGATAACGGAAAACACTTCGTAGTTCATTTCCCCGAGAATCTTACATTGTCATCTCGTCAATTTGCGTCGCACCTTTTCTTCTCAGGTATCCTAAGTCTGAGGTATCCTGACACCAATCGGATCTGAATCTCGGTCAGATATGATGGTTGGGACAACTCTCCAAGGGTCATGATGTTGATCCTTTGATGACCCGGTAACATGATGTCATGCCTAGCACCCCCCCTGGCTGGAGGACCTATCATTATAGATTCCTTTTCAGCAAGGTTATCCATTCATCCATGAGGAAATTGTAAGACTTATTCTATAAGTTATTCCTGATGAATCCTTTGTGTATCCAAAGTATGACCTTTACATGAAGACCATGTCAATGCTATCTCGAAGCATGTCAATGGTACTCCGATTTTCAACAGGAACATTTGAAGCACGATGCTAAATTTTATTTATCGTTTATCCTAACACCGTTGTATGGGTAATTTCATGAAATTTCTCTCCCCTACCTAATGAGTTTTCTACAGAATATCCTGTCATGGATATCATGCTCTGCTTGTCCTTGGGAAGGATATACCCCTGATATACGTGTTTAAGCACATTTTCCTTCCCGTTGTTTTGTTCAAACTTACTTGTAAACTACTTAACCGAGCAGTGGTAATCCCCTGCTTAGGTAAACACCTCGGTATACCTTCCTGTCTGGTGTAACCCTGTTTCTACTGTTGATAACTTCCGGTAGCCACCGATGGATGAGAACTTTGCCTATTGGTCCGCCTCGTTGCAACAAGCAGGAAAATGGTTCTCTTCGTCCCTCGCCCTTGGTACCAACGTTGTTGCCAACATAACTGACATGGTACTCTCTGACATGCCTTGTTATCATGACCGTGCAAGATGTCACTGCTCCTATTAAAAAAAACCGCATGGTGGGCCCATAACCCACAGTTCCACAGGATCGAAACTTGACTGTCCTGTACACCCCCTATTCCCAAAGTTATTCCTCGCGCGTGGCCTCGTATGTAATTCACGGGCCATCGTCCTAGTGATCTATTCTGGTATCAAACGCAATACTTACTCTCGCTACTCTGAACCCTTTCTCACTTTGGTTCAGACTTCGAGCAACTATCTATCCGCTTGGAACCTCTTATTGTACCTTCGTACCTTACTCTCGATATATTTCATATGTTCAACTCGAGAGATAATCTTATACTCATTCATGGGTTAACCCCAGATTGTTTCCCTCAAAAGCATTATGTCGTAGTGAGCTGCCCCTTATCCTTTCGTAAGTACGATGGAGTTCCCGAAGAAATGATGACAAGTTTATCATGATGCATTGGAATAAAGAATAGAAGACAACAACGAAAGGGATTAACTTCTTCGTGAAGATCCGTTAGAATATCGTAACCAGAACTTTCCCCCTTGCTCCCCTCTTAAATCTCGGGACGAGATTTCTTGTAGTGGAGGAGAATTGTGACGCCCGGATAATTAAGCTACAGTAATTCTCTGCTAATGATGCCACGTCACCTCGTTTACTGTTGGTAAACTCGTGTTAGTTCAAAACGATTCAAATTCAAATTTAAAATATAGGCAAACAACAAAAGTTTTCAAATAATAAAACTAAAATGTTCTGGTGGTGCCAAATAATGCGTAGGTAATTATGGTGGAGAAACCACACTTGTATAAAATATGTAAATACTCAAAATGAATATAATAGTAGCAAAACAATTAGTTAAATGATTATAAAATAATAAACAATTACAAATGGTTTTATATTAGGTGCCAAGTTAATTGCGGTAGTGGCATAAGTATTAAAAATATTTTAGGTGCAACTTGGGTTTTTCATAAACACCGAAATTTAAATAAAACAGAAAAGAGAAAAGAAATAAAATAGAAAAACAAACTAACAAAAAAAAAGAAAAAGAAACCCCCCAAACCCCCGGGCCAACCGACCCAGCTAGCCAACCGGCCGGCCCAGTCGGCCAGCCCACCCCAGGCCGGCCCACTCGCCCCCTGCATAACCCCCGCTCCCCACTCGGCCGAACCCTAGCCGCCACCCACTCACCCCCCCTCGATCCACTCCTCCCTCTCTCCTCCCACTGGATCGGGCCGACGCCCCGCGCCCTCCCCCCCCCACGACGCCACTCCCTCTCCCCCATCCCGATCCAATCTGGATCGAGGCGATCCCCCCCCCACTCCACCTCGCTCTCTTCTCCCTCCCGTCGATCTGGATCGGGATTCCGATCCCCTCGCCCCCCACCGCTCGTCGCCGCCGAACGCCAGCGCCCCCGCGCCACCACGGCGCCCCACCGGCGCCGCACTTCCCGGCCTCCTCCCTCTCCTTCGTGCACCGGGTCGTCTCCCCTCGAGCTCCGCGCACGCCCCATCCGTGGCCGCCCCGACCCCGTCACCGGAGGCCGCCTCGCTGGTCCGCCAGCGCCGTCGTCCTCCCCTGCGTCGCCGTCGTCGCCACGTTGCCCCACGCCTCCCGTCGCCTCCCCGACCCTGTTGCTGGACCGGCCCCGTCTTCCTCGACGGCCTGCCTCCACTCCGACCCCGTCGTCGTCCACCCGTCGCCTCGCCGGCGCCACCCGACCCGCGCCACCTCGAGCCGCTGCCTCCCCGTCCGGCTCACTGTGAGCCCCATCCTCCCTCCTCTCTCCCCCCCCGCACATCGACCGCGCCCGAAGGCCGCGCGCCCCGCAACCCGCACCGTGCGCCGCCCCCGTGCCATGCGCGTTGTGGCCACGCACGCAGCCCCACACCCCCGCCACGTCCTTGGTCACCTGCAGCCGCGCCCGTCACTGCCTGCCTCGCCCAGGCCGGACGCTGACCGCGCCCGGCGCGCGCCTAACCTCGCCGGCCTTCCCCGTCGTCTGTGCCCCGGCGGCCTCGTCCTGCTTTGCGGGCGAGTGCCCGCTCGGGTGCGCCTGCACTCTACGCCCGGGACCCGTGGCCGTTCGCCCGTTAGGGCTCCCCCTGAGCCACTGACCTTGGGGCCCCACGCCCCAGAACAAAAAAAAGAGGGATTAAAAAAATATAATAATAATAAAAAATTTAAAAAAATGTTAAATGAATAAATAGATAATAATTAAATAATTAAAATGTTAATTAATTAATTAATTAAGTAATTAATTAAGTTAATTAATCCTGGTTAATTAACCTAATAACTAATTAACCTAATTAACTACTGTTAATTAAACTTAATTAGGTTAATTAGTTAACAGTGTATGACGAACGGGACCCACCTGTCAGGGTTGACTCAGTCAACCCCTGTTGACTGCTGACGTCAGCATGACATCATGCTGACGTCATAAATACATTTTTCGAATTAATTAAATAAATAATTAAATTCCAAAATTGTTAAAATCTTTTAAAAATCATATCTTTTAATCCGTAACTCGGATTAAAATATTTTCAACATGAAAGTTGCTCAGAACGACGAGACGAACCCGGAAACGCAGCCCGTTCGTCTGCCACGCGTCCCTAGCATAGTGAACCTGCAACATTTCACCACCGGTTCATCTGCCCGGAAACACGGAACACCGGGGATACTTTCCCGGTTGTTTCCCCCCTTCACCGGTATCACCTCATACCGCGTTAGAACACGTCTAGCTCTGCTTGTTGTACTGTTATGCACTTGCTTGCTATGTATTTATTGTTTCTCCCCCCTCTTCTCTCCGATAGACCCCGTGACGATGCTGATGCCCCTATAGTCGACTACGTCACCGACGACCCCTCCTTGTCTGAGCAACCAGGCAAGCCCCCCCCCTTGATCACCAGATATCGCCTATTCTCCTCTATACTGCTTGCATTAGAGTAGTGTAGCATGTTACTGCTTTCGTTAATCCTATTCTGATGCATAGCCTGACATTGTCGCTACATCTGTTGATACCTTACCTGCAATCCTAAATGCTTAGTATAGGATGCTAGTTTACCATCATTGGCCCTACATTCTTGTCAGTCTGCCTTGCTATACTATCGGGCCGTGATCACTTGGGAGGTGATCACGGGTATATACTATACATACATACATACTATACAGATGGTGACTAAAGTCGGGTCAGCTCATTGAGTACCCGCAAGTGATTCTGACGAGGGGGCTGAAAGGACAGGTGGCTCCATCCCGGTAGAGGTGGGCCTGGGTTCCCGACGGCCCTCGACTGTTACTTTGTGGCGGAGCGACAGGGCAGGTTGAGACCACCTAGGAGACAGGTGGGCCTGGCCCTGTTCGGCGTTCGCGGATACTTAACACGCTTAACGAGATCTTGGTATTTGATCTGAGTCGGCTACGAGCCTATACGCACTAACCATCTACGTGGGAGTAGTTATGGGTATCCCGACGTCGTGGTATCAGCCGAAGCACTTCAGACGTCAGCGACGGAGCGGCGCGCGCCGAATTGGACTGGAACGCCACTAGGCTAGGTCTGCTTTCGGCCGCCCTCGCAACGTGCAGGTGTGCTATGGGCGATGGGCCCAGACCCCTGTGCGCTTAGGTTTAGACCGGCGTGCTGGCCTCTCTGTTTTGCCTAGGTGGGGCTGCGACGTGTTGATCTTCCGAGGCCGGGCATGACCCAGGAAAGTGTGTCCGGCCAAATGGGATCGAGCGTGTTGGGTTATGTGGTGCACCCCTGCAGGGAAGTTAATCTATTCGAATAGCCGTGATCTTCGGTAACAGGACGACTTGGAGTTGTACCTTGACCTTATGACAACTAGAACCGGATACTTAATAAAACACACCCTTCCAAGTTCCACAGACAACCCGGTGATCGCTTTTCTACAGGGCGACGAGGAGAGGATCGCCGGGTAGGATTATGCTATGAGATGCTACTTGGAGATGCTACTTGGAGATGCTACTTGGAGGACTTCAATCTACTCTCTCCTACATGCTGCAAGACGGAGGCTGCCAGAAGCGTAGTCTTCGACAGGATTAGCTATCCCCCTCTTATTCTGGCATTCTGCAGTTCAGTCCACTGATATGGCCTCCTTACACATATACCCATGCATATGTAGTGTAGTTCCTTGCTTGCGAGTACTTTGGATGAGTACTCACGGTTGCTTTCTCCCCCCTTTTTCCCCTTTTCCTTTCTTCCTGGTTGTCGCAACCAGATGCTGGAGTCCAGGAGCCAGACGCCACCGTCGACGATGACCCTACTACACTGGAGGTGCCTACTACTACGTGCAGCCGCTGACGACGACCAGGAGTAGTTAGGAGGATCCCAGGCAGGAGGCCTGCGCCTCTTTCGATCTGTATCCTAGTTTGTGCTAGCCATCTTATGGCAACTTGTTTAACTTATGTCTGTACTCAGATATTGTTGCTTCCGCTGACTCGTCTATGATCGAGCACTTGTATTCGAGCCCTCGAGGCCCCTGGCTTGTATTATGATGCTTGTATGACTTATTTTATTTGTAGAGTTGTGTTGTGATATCTTCCCGTGAGTTCCTGATCTTGATCGTACACATTTGCGTGTATGATTAGTGTACGATTAAATCGGGGGCGTCACAACCACTTTATTCATATGGCTGAACCACCAGCACCCAAGCATAGGGACTCAAACTATGAGCGCCAAATCCATATCAAGCACAAAAAAAGGAGTCGAGCTCAAGCTCGAGCCAAGCAGTTGACAAAAAAGCGGGAAAACTGTTCCCCGGCTAAGAGAACAGGCGATGCAATCAATCGCCCCGCTCATTGTACCAACACATGTGAGTACCAGCGCCGATTAGCTGGTAATAACCGACAATCATAGAAGGATGGATGAAGAGCCCGATGTCACTATTTATCAACTCCTAAAGAGCGAGCCCATGGAAACATTTAAAGAGGAGGAACTAAAATGGAAATATGCCCGCGGCGAACCTCTGGTCAAGCCTAAGGAGATCAAGCGTCTATCAATGAGAATGTATGAATTGCATGAATGATACAAGAGAGAAGCCAAGACTACCAATCGAGAGTCCCTCATGGCGAGAGTCAAGCCGGAGCATTATTACCATGAAAATGCTCTGTGGGTTGAGTTTCAAGAACTGTTTCAGTTATTCAATCAAGACACACTCGACAAATCTAACGTCAGTTGCTATTGTCTGTAAGTGATTTCTTTCTGTAATTGAAGTCCCTAACTAGCTGTAGTGCTTGTTGATCATTACATGTAATTATCCTCACTATATTATTTTCTGTGGTATTATGCAGAATGAAGATGTATGAAATGAAAAAAGCTAGATGCTAAGGCATTGGGTTCATTGACCCAAATACCATTAATCAAGAAGTATGGTCAAAAGAATATTTGAGAAAAGACATAGAGAAAAGCTTGCTAGAGTTCATGAAGCGACTAAATACCCAACCAGACATACTACTTCCTTACAACTTTGGGTGAGTGACACTGTCTTGTACTACAAATTATGTTTTTGCTTTAGATGTTAATAAGTGTAGTTGATGAGTTATGCACTTGCCCGCTTAATTATACAAATGTGTGCACATGCAGTTATCACTGGATCCTGCTAATCATTGAAGTTGACGAGGGAAGAGTTTAAGTACTGGACTTGCTACTTAAATACGTTAATGACTACATAATCGTGAGGGGGATGGTCGACAGATAATTTCAATCATTATCAAACTATATGTCGGCCTCTTTAGTTCGTCATTTCCTGATATCAACTAATTAATATCTCCTTTATTCATTTTCTTTGTCGGCGAACAGGGCTTGGGAAAAGTTCATCAAACAAGTTAAAGGCTAATGGAAACAACAGCTAGAATCGTGTCGACCCAAGGTAGTTAATTAATTAGCTAGTACTAGCTAGCTACATCTGTGCAACTCTTTAATTCTAGTTTCAATATCATTATCATGCTTGATTAATTATTATCTGATTGAATTCTATTCTTGTAAAGGCCCTGAAGCAGGCGTCGGGGACTGATTTATGTGCATACTATGTTTGCGAGAACATTCGCATTATGACGTCCGAAAGGAGCAAAAATGATAGATACCAATAGGTACGTTTGCTAGAACACTATTCATAATTTTTACATCATTATCTAATATACACACACAACTAATACATGCATATCGATCTGCTTCTTTAAAGATAAGGGACATGCAGGATAAGCTCCTACCAGAGAATCGCATACGAGCAACTCAAGAGGAAGTAGCGGGAATTTTGCTCGACCAGGTCATAGATCCCAACGAAGAATACTATTACAAGATGTAATGCCTCCATGTAATGATCTCCAAATTGTAGGAGAAATCATATATGCCAAATTGTATATATATACATGTGTATGTGAATGGTCGTGCGAGAAATTTGATGATATATATATATATATATATATATATATATATATATATATATATATATATATATATATATATATATATATGACCAGTTCTACGAGAAGTTCTATTTATATGTATATACATAATGTGTACAATATGTTGTAGTGTAAAATATTTTTGAAATGAAAAATAATTAAATGGAAAACATAAAACTAAAACAAAAAATAAATCATAAACCCATAAACCTTTTAGTCTCGGTTGGTGTAACCAACCGGGACGAAGGGCCCCCATCCCCCGACGCGGGCTCGTGCCACGTGGTGGCCCTTTGGTCCCAGTTCGTGTTGAACCAGGACTAAAGGGGGGGGCTTTAGGACCCACCCTTTAGTGCCGAGCCTTATGAACCGGGACAATAGCCCGATTCTGCACTAGTGTGGGCTCATCATAGATTCTTCATAGTTCGTAGCTTCGCCATTGTCTACCAACATGTCTTCTAGGACAGGATTACCGTACCACTCTGATGCACAATGTGTTCTGGTCAACCTACGAGGTTCAATAGTAACTTGATCCAAAGTTTCATGATCATCATGATTAGCTTCCTGTCTAGTTGGCGTAGGCATCAGGGGAACATTTTCTTTGATGTGCTACTTTCCAATTTGAGAGAAGATACAATTACCTCATCAAGTTCTACTTTCCTCCCACTCACTTCTTTCGAGAGAAACTCCTTCTCTAGAAACGACCCATTCTTGGCAACAAAGTTCTTGCCTTCAGACCAGTGGTAGAAGGTTACCCAATAGTTTCCTTAGGGTATCCTATGAAGACACACTTCTCTGATTTGGGTTTGAGCTTATCAGGCTGTAGCCTTTTGACATAAGCGTCGCATCCCCAAACTTTAAGAAATGACATCTTAGGTTTCTTACCGAACCATAGTTCATACGGTGTCGTCTCAACGGATTTAGATGGGGCCCTATTTAACGTGAATGCGGCTGTCTCTAATGCATAACCCCAAAATGATAAAGACAAACCAGTAAGAGACATCATAGAACGCACCATATCTAATAAAGTTTGGTTACGATGTTCGGACACACCATTATACTGTGGTGTTCTAGGTGGCGTGAGTTGTGAAACAATTCCACATTGTTTTAAATGAAGGCCAAACTCATAACCAAATATACGACTCCACGATCAGAGTGTTGGGGAAGGAGGAGGCACTTTCCCAGTTGGTTAGTGCAAAACAGGTTCTCACTATACTGAAAGCAGAGGTGTATAAGACGAGCCTGGCTGCTTTTGATTAGGGAAATGAATATATTGTTCAAATATTATTCTTATGAAGGTGAACTAGCTATATGTTGTACTGTGTTGTTTTCAGGTAGCTATCGTATTGTGATGTTAAAATATATTTATGTGCTTGATATGAAATTGGCAAAAAGTTGTTCAATATGAAATGTGAACTTGCGTAATACTGGAATATCGATTGCAAACTAATAAACCTTCTAAATGGGTCATGGAACTTTGCAAACGGTTCTAGCAGTAAAAGCGATTGTGATGGATAGCCCAATGCCATATAGTTTTCTTTATCAAATCGTGTATGATGTAGTTGAATAAAAGAAAATGGTTAACTGAGTTAGAGCATGTGTGATTGTTACACCTATCACATATGAGGCTATACGTAAAACGGTGTGGGATGTATATACGAACGGAAACGTTTTCCCTCGATTGGCTGTGGGGGATGTACATACGAACGGAAACGTACTTTTTGGATTGAATGTGTGGGATGTACATAAGAACGGAAACAAACTTCTTGGATTAACTGTGTGGGATGTACATAAGAACGGAAATGTATTCCTTGGCTTGGCTATGTGGAATGTACATACAAACGGAAATGTTTGTCTGGGACTCACTATGTGGGATGTACTTATGACCGGAACCGATTGGGCCTGTATAATTGTATTTGATCACTCGCCTATCGCACGCAATCTCATTTTGCCCAGCATGTGTAACCGAAGGGCCTATCCTTGATGGTCTCTAGGTCATGTGGGAAGGACCACTGTATCGCACACACTCACTTGGCGACGGTTCATGATGTCGTCGCGAAAGGGGTTAAAAAAACGTTTGTTTAGCAACTCGTGGTACCAGTGATCTACACCACCATCTTGATCATCATCACCAAAGAAGGAGACTTGAGTACACGGGTATGGGCACTCCCCTTGGCTTGTGCCAAGCTTGGGGGAGATGCCATGGTATCGTATCACCATCGCTTTTATTACCTTCACTAGTTTTTAGTTCGATCCTTAGTTATTTCATGATTTAGTAGAATAAAAATTTAGTATGATCTATTTTTGAGTGCTAGTTTCGTGATCTATCTATCTATCTATTCGAGTGAGAGTTATATAATGAAGATTAGTTTAAATTTTTGCTTCTTTACTCTTTTGTTCCAATTAGAATAAAAGAAAATAATGGAAAAAGATCATATGCTAATCTTATGGTGAGTAATGACATCACATAAGGAAAAGTATAAGTAGTAAAATTTATTGAAAGTTGACAAACATAGCATTGGTCAACGAGGCAATTGATGAAAGAATTAATAAGGGAAGAGAATATTCACATGCAAAATGATTTATGTTTGTTCATATTCACATAGAAGTTATATTGTCATAGATCCTTCAATATGTGGTGCTTGCTCAGTATCTTTGCCAGCCAAAAAATCCGCACTAAGTAGAGTTACTACTTGTGCATCCAAAAGCCCTTAAACCGAAATCCATGTTTTGGGACTCCACCATAACTACCTATGGGTTGAGTAATATCTTTCAAGTAAGTTGGCATCGGTGCAAAAAGGCAATAAAAATTGCTCCTAAATGTGTTTGATCCTTTAGTGTAAGAGAAACTAATTGTGATGGAAAAGTAATAAAAGTGACAAACTGCATAATAAAGGTTGCTAACATAAGGGGCAATATAGCGTGACGTTATTTTGCATGAAGAGATTGTGCATACAAAACCAAAAAGTGCAGGACAACCTCTACTTCCCTCTGCAAAGGGCCTATCTTTTACTTTTATGCAAGAGCCAAAGTATATTCCTCTATTCCTTTTTATTTTTCTCTTTGGAAAGCATCATGTGGTGGGAAAATATCTAGGCACATATATCCAGTTGGATATGAGTGAGCCTGAGTTATTATTATTGACATCACCCTTGAGGTGAATAAGTTGGTAGGAGAAACTATAAGCCCCTATCTTTCTATGTATCTGGCTGGAACTTTTTTCTCATATATATGTTTTTGGTGTTAGAAATCATAGAATATTAAATGATGGTTGAGTATGTCAAATTGCCAAAAGGCTCTAATAAGAGACCCTTACTGAAAATACGATGAATTGTAGTTGCAAAGTTGACTGAGAACAAAGTTTGTTAGTTTTCAATAAAGTTTATGCTTTCCACTTTGATGTTGTGATGAATTGTTACTGTTCATGAGAAGCTATATGACAAAGTTTTATGATAAATTTTTTAGCTTTACAATAATATGCATGATGCTACTATATTCGTATTTTGTTTTTTATCGACACCTCTCTCTCTAAGCATGTGAACATGATTTTCGATATCGGCTTTCACTTGAGGATATGCGAAGTCTAAGCTTGGGGGAGCTGATACGTCCATTTTGCATCATGTTTTCCTACTGTTGTTTATAGTATTTTTTATGCTTTATAAAACATTGTGGAGTAATTCCAATGCATTTTCTCTCATAATATGCAAGGTTTACAAAGAGGGAGAATGCCGGCAGCTAGAATTCTGGACCTGAAAAAACTATGTCAGATTTACCTATTCTACACATCTCCAAATGAGCTAAAATTTTACCAAGAATTATTTTGGAACATATAATAAATATTTGAAAAAGAACTACCAGAGGGGGGTGCCAGGTGGCCACAAGGTGCCAGGGTGCGCCAGACCCCCCTGGCGTGCCCTGGTAGGTAGTGGGCCCCTCGGCCCACCTCTGGTCCCCATCTTCTAGTATATAAGGGCTTTTGACCTAGAAAAAAAATAAAGAGAGGACTTTTGGGATGGAGCTCTGCTGTCTCGAGGCGGAACTTGGGCAGGAGCACTTTTTCCCTCCACCCGAGAGATTCCGCCAGGGGAAATTCCCTCTTGGAGGAGGAAATGGAAGCCATCGTCATCACTCTAGCGACCACGATCCCAATGGACCGAAGTCTTTGTGCTTAAGTGTCATCCCTGGATCGGTATGCTGACACACACAGTACTCGAGGATTTACAACCTCCCATGTCCATACTTTCTCTTGCAATTATCAATCTGTTGTTGCTTGTCTTCTATCATGAGGGCCCTGTCTACCAACTCCTGGTAGTTGATGAAAGTTGTCACCATCAACTGCATGCTCAGCTCATCATTGAGACCCTCGAGAAACTTCTCCTGCTTTGTGGCATCTGTGGCCACATCATCCTGGTGATAGCATGGTAACTTGCTAAACTCATCCACATAATGTCCCACTGTACGACTCCCTTGGCGCAAGTTGCGAAACTCATGCTTCTTCATGCTCGTTGCTCCTGCTGAAACATGGGCAGTGCGGAAAGCCTGTTGAAACTGACCCATGTAACTATATCAATGGGGTAAGTGGTGGTGAAGTTCTCCCACCAAGATGTTGTGGGTCCATCAAGCTGATGTGCGGCAAAGCACACTCTCTCCGCATATGTGCATCCTGCAGTGGTCAGTTCTCTTCCAATCTTGCGGAGCCAATCATCTGCAACAATCGGCTCGGTGCTGCTAGAGAACACCGATGGGGTCAACCTCAAAAAGAGGGCTAGGTTGTCAACAGGGGGTGGTGGCGCTGGGTTGTTGTTGTTGTTGTTGTTGTTGTTTCCCTGGTTCTGGTTCTGAACTAGCATCTGCATCAAGGCATTCTGCTGCTGGATAAACTGAGTGAGCTCCGATGGGAACACGAATCCATTTCACGTCTCGGAGGCATCTGATGGGTTAGAAGGGGTGAGAAAACAGAATAGAATAAGGTCTAAGAGAGATTCACTACCCATAAGCACATAAGGCAAACACAATCAATTCACTTCATTTAATATCACACAAGGTTCACACAAAGGATCTAACTATGATTACAAATTGATCGATGCTAACTACTTGGAAGAATACTACTAGTAACAGGGTGGCCGTCTAGAAAATTTGATCGGAGGAAGACTCCATGATATCTGCTCCAACTTCGTCTACGTAATCGTTATCACTGTCCGTGTCTTTGTCGTCCAAAATAATGTAGTCCCCCGAACGGATCTCCTTCTCAGGTACTCGCTTATGGTTTTCCACTGGTAGTCCTAGCTTCCTCTTCAATTCTTCAAGCTTCTCTAGTAGTACGGCAATTTCTTCCTCATATACATCGCGTGTTGACTTGAGTTCCTCTTATAGCTTAATATTCTTCTTCATCAGCTTCTTGATCTTCTTCATATTGAAGCACAGCTGATTCTCGTATCGGCGAATGTGATCACCCATCTCCTGAATGTATGCTGCGATTGATCCATCCTTCCTGGTACGAATCATCTCCCATTCCTCGTCTCGGCGTCCACATATTTGATAGACGGTGTTTTCAAGCTCCTTGTGATACACTTCACATATGCATCCAAAGGTGATATTGGCTGCCGTGCTCTCTCCCAAACTCCAACTTGGTGCATCCAGGTAGAAATCAATAGGCTCCATTGTTGGCGCAAACGTCCTCCTAGGTACCCAAAATTTGATCTTCCAGCGCTCCTCTTCCGGTAAAGTTGCAGAGAAAGTCCCATTGAAGCTTGGTAGTCCGATGTCAAGTACTTAGTTACTTCCTTCAAGTTTTGACCGAAAGGGGTGTCGTCATCTGGCTGAGTGAACTTGTTCCAGGGGTCTGCCATCTATAGAGTAGAAATAGAGGAGAATTAGAAATGAGCAAAGCAGAGAAATCCCATGGCTTTTCCTACTGGTCGCGTCCTACAGTCAGCGTGTGCTGTGATACCATCTTGTAGCGACCACGATCCTAATGGACTGAAGCCTCTGTGCTTAAGTGTCATCCCTGGATCGGTATGCTGACACACACAGTACTCGAGGAATTATAACTGAGTTAAATCACACACTTATTACATCGAGGTCCTCAAAAAGAGTATGATTACATAAATAATATGGCCGAAGGCCATCTAAACTAAATAACTGCAGAAGCTTCAAAGATAAATGAGTCCATCAACTCCAACAACATAGCTGAGTGCATGACAATGACCAATCACACATTATTCATCGTCTGAGTAGTCTGCAACACAAGATGTTGCAACCGTGTAGGTCAGCACATTGAATATGCTGGCAGAGTTACACTGTAAAGCAATGAATGCAAGAACTATATCTACATGCAATATTTGGCTGGTGGAGGCTCTAAGTTTATGATTTTGCATAAAGCTAATTTTCCCCACAACAAAGGAATACATTTATTTTACTACTCTCAAGTTGTACCAATATTTGAGAAGGTTCCTCCAACTCAAATCCCAATTAAACAAGTATAATCATCCCAATAGAGTGATGAGATCAATAATAATATCCAATTCTAGATATTCAAGATGTCCATAACCGGGGACATGACTAACCATGATTAGTTTATACACTCTCCAGAGGTTGCGCACTTTCCCCCACAAGACTCGACTGCGTCCATGATCGGAAGATCAAGACATAGTCTTTCTGAAGCATTAACTCTCTACTTTGGGAAGACCGGTACACCTACCTTACCATACATCTGCTAGTCCACCTCTTCGAGAGCTCATACAACTTACTCAACTATGTCAGAGCCCATAATGGCTTGTGGCTGCACATGGAAGTTTCTAGGCATGAAATGTCATATGATCCCTTTGAGCCTGGGTGGCGAACCGAGGAAAAATCACATGGGTACTCCGGGATTTCCCAAACGGACAAACACTGGATTCTCCAGGTGCTCCAACCAATCCACCCAGATGTGTATTAAAGTTGCCACCATTATCCAAAATTAATAACTCTCAAAACTTCCATGTATATCATGATCCAATCCATATTCTTGGGGTGATCAAAAGGTATTAGGTTCCTACCTGAAGTACTACAAACAAACCACATGCTCCCAATCCTACCCATGCAAATATTTGAAGGGCAAAACTAATGCATAGTAAAAACTGGGTATAGAAGAGTATGATCAAAGTGTAACTTGCCTTGCTGACGATCTGCATACTCTAGGGATTCGTAGTAACAAGCTTCGCACTCCTGATAATCTAGCATAGACAAATAGTAGCATACATAAGCAATCACTCATATGAAATAGAGAGAAATCGAGAAAAGATCCAAATCAAACTCGAAACAAGAAAATGACTAAACTAATCAGAAAACAAAACCTAACAACATTGTTCTTATGTGAACTAGATCTTAATAGTAGGTACATGTGATTAGCTATGATTTGCAAAAGGAAACAACTCAAACGGAGCTACGGAACTCAAGATACAAACAAAACAAGACCGATGACTAATCTTAACCAAAGTTAAATTTTAAATTGTCAAAATCATGTTCAAGTTTCTTTACTGGAAAGAAGAGACCGTTACGAAGATCTAGGCATTGGTTTCATCTAATTTGGTTAAACAAGCTAAAAGTTACGCTAGTTTTAAGATCAGGGGCTAAATCGCGATAAAACTATTCGCGGATAGGTCCCTGGCCGAAACTAAAAAGAAAATCTACGGAACAAATTTTTGCTAATAGATTGCAATGAATGAATTCGTTCGTTAAAACAATCTAACAGGTGAACATTCGTAATCTAACGAACTAACTGAAAATGACCTAATAACTAATAACCGAAACCAAAAAAAATAAAAAACAAAACCGGCTAAACAAAAACGACCGGCGGCGGCGAGATCCAGCGAGGTGGGGCTCGACTCCGGTGGCGAAGTGAGGCGGCGCTGGCGGCAGCAGCAGCGTGCGGCGGCGGCGGCATAAGGCTCGAGCGGCAGCGGCGACGGCTTGCGGCGGAGGATGCGCGGGCGGCGGCGGCGGCTTTAAGGAGAGGAGGGGGTCGGGGCAGCTCCTTTTAAAGAGGGGGTCAGGCTCCTCCGACTTGGGAAGGGGCAGCGGCGGCAGCGGCGGCCCGGGCTCCCTGCTGGAGTCCGGCGCGGACACGGGCGGCGCAAGGCGGTTGGCGGCGGCTAGGCCGACCCAGTTAGATCGCGCGCAGATTGTTTTTAAACAATTTTCGCTAGGAAAATCCTAATAAATAAATAAAATAAACTTCTAAAAATTCCAGATTTTTTTTACCATCCAAACCTAATATTTGGAACAAGATTTCTGGACTAAATGCAATTTTTGAAAATGGATGTTTTTCTCTAATTCAAATAAAACTACAAAAAAAATTCAAATAAAATAATAATTTGATTTCAAAATTTCTTCTCCAATATTCCTCCTCTGTTTTTGAAGAAGTCATTTTATCTTCTCTCATTTATTTTATAGTTGGAAATAATTCGAGAGAAATTTTTAAAATCAAACTGATCCTTTTTTCAAATTTCAAATAAATTCAAATTTGAAAATTTTGAGAAACCTCCAACTCTCTCCTTGGGTCCTTGAGTTGCTTATGATTTCTAGGATCTCAACCAAATGCAAAAAAAATATGATATGCATATGATGATCTATGTATAACATCCAAATTGAAAATTGGGATGTTACAAACCTACCCCCTTAAGATGAATCTTGCTATCGATATTCGGGTCGGTCAGCAAAAAGGTTTGGGTGGTCCTTGCAAAGATCTTCTTCTTGCTCCCAGGTGGCTTCCTCCTCGATATGGTGGCTCCATTGAACTTTGCAAACCTTGATAACCTTGCTGCGAGTAACTCGGCAGGAAAACTCAAGAATCTTGACCGGCTTCTCTTCATAGGTCAGATCACTGTCCAACTGAATTGCTTCTAGTAGCACTGTATCTCTTAGAGGAATGTCGGCCATCTCAGCATGGCACTTGTTCAACTAGGAAACGTGAAACACATCATGAACTCCTGCCAAT